>NC_142646.1:11546224-11852968 GCF_053813885.1 Theobroma cacao
TGCATCTCATGCACTTGTTAATCTACAATATTTTGACATTAAAATGAGATTAGTATTACAACAAATAAATTTTAAAATTTATAACTAAAATTTATTTAGAAATCAAAATAACTAGAACAAATTGTAAAACTTTAAAACTTCCTACTTTGTGTAGAACAAAACTCGAACACCTCACATTTCTTTTCAACAAGGCATTAACAACAATAGACATTAAAATGTGTTAAACTCGAACCAAGGAAGGCTCTGATACCATTGATGGGTTTGGCTACGGACGGCATGCTCCAAATACGTAGCAGAAAGAAAATTAAAACTTTATAACTAAAGCAACCAAAGCATGCCTCCACCCATGGATCACTTGGGTGATATTTAACATATAAAAGTACAAAATAAATTATTATTCAGAAAGTTACCTTGCCAAGTAATTTTATAATCATAATGACACTTCCCGAAGCAATCCCACGAACACCACGAAGAGCAAAAACCCTAGCCAATCAAATGATTGGCCTCCAACGGTAAGACACACGATTGCACCTGAACCTTAAACAAAAGAGGGAGTTTTTAACTATACTTTGTGCTAAAAAAGATTACACCATTTGTCCTTTTATTCTTTTTCACAATCTTAGCTGAACCTCTCTTAAAAATTGCTTCATAAGCAATTTTATCTTTCACACGAAGGGAGTGGTGGCAAAGAGAGAAAGCGCTTTTTGTTTCAAACAGAATTAGGTTTTCTTCAATTGTGAAAAACTATCATATGAAAAATAATTAACACATGACTTATATAGTTAGGTTAAAATAACTTCAATTTTGCAATTAAGCCCCCAATATTATAACACATTATAATATTTGGCCTATTACTTAAATAAACTCTTTTAATTAAGTCCTTGGAAATTAAAATCGAAATTGATTTCCTTTACATTTCATAATCAAGGCCTTATAATTATAACTATTTATAATTATGTCTAAAACTAAATTAAACTCTTTTAATTAAGTTTATAGAAGTTAATTACCTAGCATGTGATTTAGGTCTAACTTAAATCATCACTTTTCTAATTTAATTCAAATGCAATTATTGTGTGCGACCCATTAAGTTCCTAACATATTGGCAATGGAATTAATTAATGACTTAATTGATTAATATAAATTTTAATCAATTAATTTATAATCAATTCCATAGACCAAGATTGGCATTTAGCAATGCATCATGGCCATCCAATTATTAAGAGAGTTAAGAGATTCTTTGACAACCTTTCAGTGTATAGTCTATCAGTGTAATTCATTCCCTCATCATATATCTCGAAAATGATAAGAGCTTGGTACAATGTCTGCTCTTATTGATCTTCATATTCGTTCCTGCAGTTATAGCATTAGCTTTATAGAGAGTTATGAAACCTTTTTCATAATCTTCATGTCGCCTTGGCCAAGGACTTTAATAAGCTAATATTAACCAAGACCTGATAAGATATGTCCTCTAAAGTACTTGAGGTGATGATTCCTATCTTGACCACTTATTTGCCTTAACATGCTTCGTACTATACCCAAAAGCATCCTGTTTTGGCATCCTTGGTTAGGCATCCATAAGGATGAAATCAAAGCATAACACTCCACATATAAGAAAACCTGATATCTCAAGTCTATGGAGTATTTACACAACTGACAAATGAGAAGTGTTGCATAGACAATAGAGTATATTACCAAATGCACTTCTCATAGCGGGTCATGTTCAGTGAACTTGCTCTCCTAGGCAAGCACCTATATTCTAGTTTCAAGTATCTCTATACTTCAATATATGAGATCGATTACTTACTTTCAAAGTAAAGAATATAGAATATACCAGTCTTTAAGCATCATTGATGTCCAATCTCAATGATACATTGACCAAGAATATTTTGAGATTATGCTTTGATGCATAGGGATCTCATAACTACAACCCATTGCAGTTCCTTTGCAAGGCATATTAATCTCATGGACTTCATCCAATTAGACTTATAACTCATTATAATTTATGTCTTATTGATGAAGGAAAACCTCTAATCATTCAACATCAATGATATTATTGCATGATTGGAATCAAGCCTTAACCAATCTCAATTGACTGTAGGGCTCATCCCAACAATATTCATGTAATTAGCCCAACACAAGACACAAGCAGTATTAAGATGTTTTAAGCTTTAATTTATCTTTGAATTTTGTAATTCAATCTTGGACATACTAATTATTAATTTCTATGCCACTAGCCTATAAAATTCAAACCAAATCAGATGAAATTTCAATCCCCTCTCTCTAAAAATTCAATCATTTGCTTTTTATCCAAATACATTGATTGGTTGAGTTGTTGAAAAGTCACATGCAAAGTACCCCTAATCCCAAATATTTGCAAATTATATGACACTCAAATTAAAATCAAATAATTAATTTGATAATTAATTTTTTTAAAAAAATACGTAATTAAGTATTCAAATTTTTTTTCTGTTAATCATTTTAATATGCATTTTATTAATGTCCCAATGACCAATAAATACATGATACTATACACATTTTGAACTATTGGTGTTCAATTTTATGAGAAGTTTGGTTCTTTAGAGATTTGGATAGGTGATTTTAAACTCAAATTTTATAAAGTTGGGGCAATTTGATTCTCCCAATCTCTTTTTCAAATATCCTCCTAAAAATTTCAGGGGCTTTGGTTATAATAAAAGGAAGGGTAAAATACCCCAACCTCTTAAGTTTTAATCAAAATTCTAAGTAAGTTTATTAGTTTTCGAAATAGACACTCTGTCCAAAAAAATTTTTTTCACTAGACACATAGGTCTAGCCGTTAGTTTGATGAGGTGGCAATACTAAAATGATAATTTTCCCCTTTATTAATTTTAAAAATTACTAATATATAATTTTTATTATTTTTTATTAAGTAAAAAAAAAAGAGAAGAGCACCGATCAGTGCTCCCCTCTCTTGAGGAGTTGGGGAGCACTGGACTTTTTTAAAAAATACAATAATAATTTTTTAAATTAATAAAGAAAAAAGGGTATTTTAGTTTCATCACATATTAATAATATTTACACTTTTAGAACAGAGTGTTCATTTTGAAAACTAATAGACTCATTTGAAATTTTGATTAAAACTTAGAAACGTAAAGATATTTTATTCTAAAAATAAGGTCAGGTTTATATATATATATATATATATATATATATATATATATATAAGTTTTACATTTGTATTTTAGAAGCAGGTACTTTTGGTTTATCCATATGAATAGCTTATTATGAAAAGAAGTTAAAAATATCTTAACAAGTATATATCTCTTATGCAATAGGCTTTATTCTTTGTTGAAAATTGTCTCATAAAACTATAGAAGCATAAAACCAGGGGCCAACAAAGCCTAATAAAGCCAGATAATGAAATCTGTTCTTTTCCACCTTTGTCGAGTGTTTTTTTTTTTTTTTTTTTTGGTGGGTTTGGGATTAATTAAAAAATACGTCCAAAAAGTAGCAAATATTCCATGCAGAAAGTAACCAAAACCAAATCTTCTTCTCATCTCTTTGTTATTATGATGGAAAAGTTGAAAGCGCTCCTACTAATAAGGCTGGTGGCTTGGCCCCAGCTTCAATGGAAGAAAAGGCAAAACTCTATCATATCAGTCGTGACATGGAACCCATAATTTTGCCACTACTTTTGGATATTGCCTTGGCATCGCATGCATTTGGGAAGATATAACCCAAGATTACAATCAAGTTTTCTGATATATGCTTACCATATCATGACAAATTCTCTTTCTTGTACCACTTAAATTCATGTTGCTTCTCTCTCCCATCCATTTTTTCTTTGGATTAATTATGTAATAAGTATCTGAATTATATTCGAATATTCGATTAGATATTTAAACTTTGCTTCCCTACATAGCATAGTACCTTTTATATTTAAGATGTAAAATAAAGGGCCTAAAAAATAGAAGGCAAGAAGAAACCCAACCAGCATGCAAGGCAAGCAAAATACAAATATATGAAAACAAACTAATTACGATCAAACCATATTGATTTATAGTAACATGGAATATGACTCTTCCGTTACGACAAATACCCAATCAAGTAAACAAAAAGAACATGTAAATTTTTTTATGAAAAAATTTCACAATTTTTTTTATTTGAAAGAAGGGGAATTTGAACCTTATCTTTTATGCAAGAAATCATACACCTATCAAGAAGTTAAATGCTCAATTTCGCAACTTTCATTAACAAACATTCAATATTACAATCATCAACTCTTTTCGATCTCTCTCACAAACGCAGATACTCAAAACTCATTACATCCGAGAGCTCAATATCTTTCACACTCTCTTAAATTAGCTTTCAACTTAATTTCAACCCTAAGCATAACCGCATATTTAAAAGCACTCAAAAGAAATCCTAAGCTAAATAATTTACCAAGTAAAAAGATTAACTATCAAATAAATTATTAACCAAGTTGACTTTAAACAACCATAACTAAAATTTGGGTCAATAATCCCAAGACCTTGAACCTCCTCCATGCTTGTCGTTCTTCTCAGAATCCTTTTGGAAGTTTGTATGAGAGAGTACTATTTTGGTTGCTAGCTAGAGCAAATATGAAAGCGAAAGACAGTTTTTATTTTTTGTGATTTACATATTATAAAACTTCAATGCATTGCCCTACATATTAATAATAAAGTAGCTAGAGAGATAAGACTCGAGGAAAGAAAATTTTCCTTTTTAAAATAAAATAAAAAAAAAGAGTGTATGTACTTTTTATTGAGACACAAAAATAGAAAGGAAAGGGGAAAAGAATAGACATAGGTGAAAACAGGGTTATTGGCTTTCAAAAGCACAAAGTACAATCCTACCTCTAGCGCTTTAAGGTAATCTCCCCTTATGTAAATCATCATTGTAATAACAATCCCTTCAAGTTATTAATTTACCTTATCAACTTTTGTGTATCATTAACCTAATTAACCCACTGTTATTTCTACTTCTAATCATTCTTCATATCATTCAATTATGACTTTCTTATTATCATATCACTAAAGTATGTTTCACTACATGACATTTAGATTAATGACAAGAGCATGTATAGTGTATCTACATAAATCATACTATACTCAAAAGATTGATTTCGAATCCCCGTCCGGCCTTCCCCTAATACAATCCCTATACCCAATCTACTTTTGTTAACCTCTTTGATGTAAGGGTTTCTTTTATAGGTGAATAAAATGTAATTTGGCCTACTTATCAACAGTTTTGTTGGTGAATGGTGATGATACCAAAAACACATTGGATGGTGTGGAAACAACAGCCTTTGATGATTTCTATTTTTTTTTTATTTTTTGAAAGGCATAATTGATCATTCCTACTGCATGATCATAATCATAGCAAATCGTCACCATTATAAATATGGCAATTTGCAATCAAATTATTATTACAAAATATAAAATGCGTAGGCTCCTCAAGTCAAGATAACACCCATAAAACACGAAGGCCCACAGAGCACTAAGTCACCAACATTAACTTAAAGTGGAAGATGACTCCCATCACTTTAATAAAGGCAAGGTTGGGCTATTACCCTTAAAAAAAGGGAAAAACTTAAACATTCAAAAAACTGATTACACGTAGGGCATATGTTTAAGAGGCTGACCTTCTCCTCGACTAACACATTGCCCCCCTCTTATTTCATGAGTTTGTTACCTCTCTTGTTAAAACCCTAAAAATCAAAGAAAAGGTCCCCCCCCCAATCCCCACCCCATTTGGTGGGTTTGGTGGGCCATCTCCACCACGTGAACTCATTGGTGCCATGGCATGTTGCATACAACTAGGGCCCACCTATCAGCCACTGGTTCTCATGATTCTCCCTTCACACCATGATTTTCAAAGCATCCTTCCAACATCACACATGCTCTGCCACTACACTGGATCATGATGCACTCCCTTCCTTCCTAAGCTCCTTTTTTTTTTTTTTTTTGCCCCTAGTTCATCCAATCTCAACCCTCCAAATTTTTGTCCAATCACGTCCCTTTGACGTGCATGTGCACCAAACGTACCTGTTTCCCCCTCAATATAAATGCCATGAAGAGAGCAACAATGCGCTTTGCTATTACTATAGCTAATACCAAGGTTTTTGGTTTTAAGTCATGGAGAAGAGCAAGTCATTCCCGGAATACTCTTCATCATTTTCCGGCGAATTCGACTTTGAAAACCGATCAAATTCGTATAACTTCAACGGGCCATGCAGCAAAAGCAACGGATTCGCAGCATCAAATGATCCGGAGCTTAAGAGGAAGAAGAGAATCGCCTCGTACAACGTGTTTACAATGGAAGGTAAGGTAAAGTCAAGTGTTAGGAGCAGCTTCAAGTGGATCAAGAGCAAGTTTAGCGATGTTCGTTATGGTATGTAAGTTGTAAAAAGTAAAAAGATGTTCACTTCTTCTTTCTTTAACAAGTTTAGCTCCCATTGTATACAGTTAGTTTGTGTCATGGTCTTTTTTCTGTTTGGAAATTAGAGGGAAGAATTTTCTCTCTTGCAAAAAGAAGAAACAGAAACCCAATGAAATTGGGTTATGTGGAGTCTACTCTTGCATGCCAACTAATATACAAGTTTGGTCGTTTGGGCTGTAATATGTTTTGGTGAAAAATGCATAAGTTTAATTTTCATTCTCTATCCTTAATCTTCCATTAGATTGTTTTCTTGTGATGTTCTCTAGGCCAGATAGGATGGACTTTGGATGCTAAAGGAAAAGGGGACAGAAGAAAGAAGTAGAAACTTTCCATTTCTCTAACACTTTGAACTAACATGATTCCAATCAAGTATACTTTTGCTCTGATCATCAGTATTTTCAAGGGCCAAAATAAGAGATATATATATATAATAGCTACCTAGGCAAAGGATTGGCCAGGAACAGCACTTGCCAAATAACTTAAAAATCTAACATATGACTCTTCATTTTTTATCACTTGGTTAGATGTTTGAGGGGGCTAATGGAGCCTCATCATGAATTCCACCTTTGTATTTGTAAGAAGTTAATCATATAGGTATAGAAATTATGTGCAATCCAAGTATACATGCAAAGGCATTTGTTTCACATGAAATCATTTCTTTCTACCCCATATTTCCCTTCTTTAGCCAAATGTTGATTGAAAAATTAGCAATAAAATTTTCCACTTGTATAACCAACCAGAAGAAACAACAACTTTAGATTTATTGACAATGGATTCCCAATCAAATGCTCATCCAAGGTTTCAAACCATATATTTTATGTGACTGAGATATAATTTGATTTGTAGTCACACGTTATATATTGTCAAATTCAAAGCTCTCCGACCCTAACTAACTATATATCCCATAGTTCATTTAAAATACTACACTTATTTATGTGGAGCAGCCCCAGTTAGCTCACATAATAAACAAGTGTGTTGATGTAGGACTGTGGTGCTGGTGGCTACAGTTACTCCCTTGGGCAATTGTGTGGCCCAAGCTAAAGAGGGCCACAAAGGCTCTAAAGCCGAAGGGGGGTGCAATAATATTATTGAAGTAGACATGCAATAAAAGAAAGAAAGCAAACATGAAGAAAACAGGGTTGGGTGTTTGTGATATAGATGGCAATTGGCAAGGTGAGGAGCCATGTATGATGTATTTGAAGCTAATGATTGAAAGTGACAACCAACCCTCGATCACTCGCCACGCTTATTCGTACACGGATGCTAATATTTCCATCAATTATTAAGGTTATTAAAGATGTTTTTGTCTTTGTTTTCTTTTTTTTATTATTCAGTCGATTGATAAAGGGAACCGAACCAAAGATTTTACTGCCAAAACAATACAAAAACATCATTGAATCAAGGATTTGATCTACCCTATATGTTTTTTATCCTTTGTTGTTGTCCTGGTCCCATGCATGATCAAGGTTTTAACATTGTGCAGGCCATTCTATTCTTCTTTTTTTTTTTATCTTTTGTTATTTAATAGATTTTAGTTTACTTTATATATTGATCTCATGTATCCTTCAATTCTTTCTTTCTATTCTATATATCAAATGCTAGAATTACCTATATTGATCTTATTTAAGAAGTGGCCTTGAGTTCGTG
Organism: Theobroma cacao; assembly: GCF_053813885.1. Taxonomy (NCBI): domain Eukaryota; kingdom Viridiplantae; phylum Streptophyta; class Magnoliopsida; order Malvales; family Malvaceae; genus Theobroma; species Theobroma cacao. Next base: position 11,554,313 of record NC_142646.1, read on the forward strand.
GACTAGCCATACTTTAATTAGCAATCTGCACCCTTTCCTTCAAAGGAATGAGGGTTCAAGTTCAAATATTGGATCCAATACTTATAATTATGATTCTGATGTAGCAGAACAGACTGATTCAAAAGTGTTCTAGCAAGCCAATTCTGACCTATTTGATCAAGGTAAATGATGAAGGGAACAGAACATAGAAAGTGGGGAATGTTTTGGCATTCATTTTTCCTGAATCAATGATGTCCCCGTGCTTAGTTCGGGTTTTTCTTGCCTCTTTTGTACCCCAAACAAAAAACAAAACAATCAATCATGTGCATCTCTAAGGATATAAATGAATCATGTTCATCACTAGAGTCTAGTGAACAGGGACAAAGGGTTGAGATAATCCTACACATGAAGCTCCAAAACAAATTTTGTACTTAATGCCTTGTCAGAAATCTTACAGGATATATAAGCAATTAACAAAAGTACATTTAGTTTTGCATTTTTGTTTTCCTGCTATTTCCTCACATATGCCTAGCAACAAAACCAGTATTGTACCAAATACAAACATATCATGAACTTTGATTAGCAGGCTATTTAGTCAATCCTCAGGGTATGTGACACTTACTAATCACGTATCACATCAAAATATATGCATCAACAGATATATTTATTTACTTGGAGATCAGTTTATGGAGGGAAAAAAATATATCAAATTAAAACCTTTAGGAGATGGTTCAAGTTCCTCAAAATCGCAAAATCTCAGCATCAATTAGTCATTTCACATGGCCTAATCATCAATCGCATATTCTAAATGCTTCCTTTGATTCAAAGTTCTGAACTCCCTTGTGGATGCAGACCTACTAACTTGATTCAATCTGTACATATTACCATTGTCCTTCTGATAGTTTGCAGCTCGTGTTTGGGAGCTGGGTAGCGGAGGCCGGTTTCGAATGCACCTACTAGCACTAGAATGAACATGGGTGTATGGGGATATCTTCTGGCCAGAAGAAGCAACTGGAGAGAGAAAAAGGGAAGGGCTCTCCACCTGGGTGGGCTTTGAACCTGATGAGGTGCTGGTGGTACTGCTGCTAGGTTCTTGGACTTGCACATTTGGCTCAGCAGTTTTCTTAGTGTCCTGAAACGCCATAAGTTGATATACTATTAAAGAGCATTAAATTAATATAGTACTCAACAAGATTGTTGGACAAGAACTAGTACCAACATTAAAACTAGGAAGTTAAGTGTATGCTATTTAATGTGCTTGTTTTCTTGTTTAATTGAAATGGTTGGTTATATCTGAAATTTCCTTGATATGGATAGTGACAGATCTGGAAGTGCAACATCAGCAAGAAGTCATAAGTGCATCTCTTTGCTTTTTCTCTTTTCCAGTTTTCGAAGTTTTGAGGACAGAAAACAGGGGAATATGCTGATCTTTGTACTCAATATTTCTGGGGCAAATTCCTTACCTCCCTTGGAAACATGGTTTCTTCCTTTTGTTCAGCCACCTCATCTTGTTTCCTGCGCTCACGAAGCGTTCGAGACCGTTGTTTCATTTTCGGATTTCTGTACCTAAAAAAATGAGAAAAGTAATTAGGTAGTTCAACACCTAGATATTCTGGCATCTGCTACCTATCTGGAACATAAAAGGTACATACACTTGCATTCAGATTGAACACCAAATCGTTACTTATTGCCATTACCAAATGAAAAAGACATTTTCGACTTTGTATGCATCCAATGCCAAGATGTGATTATTCGAAACAAATTGTAATCAGAAATTTTTTGTGTTGCATGATTAGCCTAATGGTTACATGATTGCAGCAACAAAATGAATTTTTCATATTCATCATCCCATTTACCTGTAATTAGTTGGTAACATATGTCAAGGAAAGTGTGTTTATGCACAGTTACTTGTGTACTTACAAAACATAGAATCCTGATTTCATTGTGACAAGAAAGAAACAGAAAACAAATCCTAGGGCAAACTTGCAGGCATTTGTAATTTGATACAAAAAGCTGCTGTCAAGGATTAGAAAGCACTCTTGAATTTGGAAAATCATTTGCTAAAATGAAAAAAATTAAAAACTTATCATATGTTCTTCAGCATTCTACAAATCCACCTGACTCCACCCCCCCACTTTTCAATCCCTACCTTCTTCATAGGCAAAGCCGTGAACTTTAAAGGGTCAAATGTAACATGCATGTACAGAAAGAAACATCCTAATTTAAAGTTTCTCCATTCATATCTTTGAATACAAAAAGTCATAAAAACTTGATGCATGTGGTATAAATGAAGATGATGCTCAACTATTTCATCTCTCTCTGATTCACTAGAATTACAAACAAACTTGTCTAATACCAAGTCATGCACCTTGACAGACTCTTAAATTAAGTCAATGTGAAATAGCATAGAATCATGAACAAATTGGCGCAGAAAGATATTTATATTCGGTTTGCAACTTACCACACTAATTATCAATTTTTCTCAAGGCAGAAAAATCTAAGCATGATTTAATAAAAAGAATTCACAATTAATCTGGGAAAGGAAAACTTACTTTCTCTGTTCATCAGTTTCGTCATCCTTATTGTAAATAACAGGAAGACCTGAAAGGTCGCATGCCAATGGACTTGTGTAAAAAAACTGCAAATAGAAAGTATTTCTTAGCTCAAGATTCAGAATACGGTTTGCATGTAGTCTTATAATTGCAACATGAGCTCAAGAGCTGCTATACAATCATACTAAAGATATAGGACCATTTAGGGTTAGATTACACATGTGAGAGTACAACTTTCAACTGATAAAATGGTATAAATTAAAAACAAAATGTTGCAGAACCAATTAGACATGAGATAATGTAAGGGAAAATGCCTCACAACTGGCGTAAAAAATTCTGTCAAAGTGGAAAAAAAAAAAGGGAAAATATCTTTCTTTGACAAATGCAAAGTATTCTGTGTGAATTGTCGTTGTCCCAATGCAATTGCTGGTAGAAAATACATGTTCAGTAAGGGTAAAGCACAGATTAGTGTAATAATTTAAAAGCTTTGCTTTAGGACGCAGGCATCATTGTCTCCTTACCAGTGCAAATTGTGGGGGGAAGTAAGACATCAGAATTATGTCGAATTGTTAAAGTTGGGTCAACTACGGTAAATAATTACCTCTAGAAATTTTTCAATAGGCAAATGTATCATATAAAAGGTGCAGCAAAAATAATAATCATTATTTCTAATGTAAAATTGGAAGCTTCTGCATACTGCAGACTGATTAGAGAAGTATTCTTAAAGACTGCACGCCAGCTAAAGAATTTCTGATTGAAAATAACAGAGCCTACTATGCATCTGGAAAAACAAGATAAATAAAAATTCAACTAAAAAGGCCTTCCTTTTTCTTCTTCTTCCAAGCAAAGAAAGATAAATAGCATGACATGCAATAAGCTTCCAACTCCTACTTACTTCATTTTGAAGGCCTGCAGAAGCAGAGCCACGATATGCGGGATCTAAAGCAAGAAGAGTGCTCAAAAGACCCAATGAAGATTTGGGGAAGTTCCTGAAAGCATCTACTAGGCTAGGTTTGTATGACTGAGGAGGTCGGAAAGTTGTAGACAGCCTTAACTTTTTCCAATATTCCTCTGATGGGGTGCCACACAACTTGAAAATCTTGTGAAGTTGCTCAACCTGGATGCATAAAAAAAATTTAATGTTAGAAACTAGCAATAGCAACATCAGCCACTCCCTCCCTAAACACACGACCAAAGAAAAAATTTCTTAAGGCGGAATAATTTTGACAGAAACATTAAAAAATCAACAAATTACTCGTGAATATTAGAGTGTATTACCTCCGTTCTACCTGGCATGATTGGCCTCCCCGCAAACATCTCTGCCAAGAGGCATCCAGCACTCCAAAGGTCAATTCCGACTCCATAGTCCGTAGAACCTAGCAACAGCTCAGGAGCTCTATACCAAAGTGTCACAACTCGGCTTGTGAGGGCATAATTGCGGTTAGGAGAAAAATAATTTGCAAGCCCAAAATCGGCAATTTTTAGCATCCCATTTTTATCAATCAGTAAGTTAGATCCTTTAATATCCCGATGCAAAATTCCCCTTTCGTGGCAGTGCTGCAGACCTGAAAGCAGCTGATGCATGTAACATTTTATCTGCATCAACAATTCAGATTAGCAACTGAGAAAAGTAGTGTCTCCAATTTCTGAAATCTCAGAAAGAGTGAAAGAGACAAGTCCAACCTGTGGTTCTGTAAGCCTGCCCTCAGGACGAGATATAATTCTTGCCAGATCTGACTGCATGAAGTCAAAAACTAGATAAAGACTGTATTGCATTCTCGATGTGGCCAACCCTTCGAGCTTCACTACATTGGGATGATCCAACTTCAGTAATATCATTATCTCTCGTGCCATAAATTTCACACTCTCAGGTTCTGATGTGTCAAAACGGACCTTCTTCAAGGCAACAATCTTTCCAGTCTCCCTATCTCGAGCTTTATACACATTGCTGTAGGTACCCTGACCTATCTATAAGCAAACAGCATAAAGAAATTTACATCATTCGCATTTCTTATCATAGAAATTCACAATATTAAAAGTCACACTTGCATCAGTTGCTCATAGAATTAAGGACAATAAAGTATAATGAATGCAATTCAGATGATCCTAATACAACCAACTTGGCGTTCTCAAGATGAGATTATTGAACATTCTCGCCAAGCTGGGGGCAGAGAAGGATAGCATCAAAATTTTAGTGAATATGTTTTTTTCTTTCGACCATTTCCTTGGCAACCTAACAATTTCTGTCAAGGATTTCATTTTAAAGAAAAAGATATCATATGTTTTCAACTTGAACACAAGTTATTGAAAATCCAAATTCTATTTGCTTCTTTAATGACAACCACCACCAGTTTACCATTATATTCTTCATCTATACTTGTCACAGTGATTTGATAGTCTAGTAAAGTAAAAAAATAAGGATCACCCAACCATTCTTAGCAGAGCAACTAGAAGTAACATCAAAGTTTAGCAATTACCTTATCAAGCTTAACATATGACTCAGCACTTTTTGGAACCAAACCAGCCAAAACCTCTTTTGGGATATTATCAATGAGCCATTTAGGCCATCCATCAACTATCTCGTCTCCAACAACCAAACAATTTCTCTTTTCAACAGTTTTGTCGCTTCTCTCTTTTTCTTTACCATTAAAATTACCTTCTTTACCACCAGCCACAACACCATCAGCACTACCAAATCCATTAAGCTTCTTAGGTGGTTCAGGCCTATAAACCCGACCTGACGCAGAATACCTCTGGCCAGTTGACCTTCTATGACCCACAAATCCTCCTGTTCCTATATACCCATTTTCCATTTTTAGCTTCTCTAACCCTTTAGGTGGTGAGTTCATTGAATTCTTGCCTTGAACACACCCCATTTCTTTGTGTCAGTCACCAAAAAGTTTTCTTCTTCTTGATGGTTCAACAATGACTAACAAAGTAGAGAAAGGACCATGAAGAAGAAGAAAAGAAAGGGAGACACTTGGAAGAGTTTAAAGAACAAAGAGAAAGAGATGGAAGAAGGAGGTGACAAAAATGGCCGTCCTAAGGCGGCATTCTTGGAATTTTGCTGTGTGAGTGAAATAAAAAGGATCTCTTTTCTTTTTTTTTTTTGGGTTCACTCTTTTTGGTTTCTTTTTTGTCTTGCTTTCTCCGCTCATTGAGAAAGAAAAAAGCGAAACTTTGAAACCCCCATTCATTGAATTGTGTTTGTCATAACTGTTTCTGGCGGGAGACAAAGTTGAAAGGGAAATACCATACACTACATGGGAAAACTGAAGAGTTAAAACTGGAATGTGTGAACCAATGACATTTTGCCACTTTAGAAGCTGCAATATCACGTGACAAATTGAACTTACAGGAGTTTGGTTATAGAATCTAGAAAAGTTGTCCGGTGGGATCTTGCCATGTCATGATCCTTGGCCCCACGGGAAGGGTGTCAGCCATCCGATCTAGCTGACTTGTCCATCGACAGATGCTATGCTGTCGGGAAGGGAGGATCCTGATACCTCACCTGCTAGACTGCAGATGCTATGCTGTCGGGAAGGGAGGATCCTGATACCTCACCTGCTAGACTGCAGCTGCTGCTGCTGCACTGAGACCTAGCTTGTCTTTCAATGTCCAAGCCAAAAAGTTTTATGCTCTGTGCTTTGTATTACTCCCTTCCTCTAGTTGTTGAAGCTTGTATTCTTGACCTTAAACTATCCTTGGAGATGTTCAGGCGTTGGCTTCAAGGAGAAGAACAAGAATAAGTTCTCTTTTTTCAGGTGGGATCTCTCTCTCTCTCTCTCTCTCTCTCTCTGACGATTTTGGGTTTTAATCACTTTCTTTTGTTTTGGCCCAAAGTTGAGAATTTGGATTTGTCTGCTTGATTAATAGTTTTGGGGATCATTAGTTCACTGGTCAAAGCTTTTTTTTTTTTTTTTTTGTTGCATTGCACCAAACAGGGGAAAGAATCATCTGGGTCCAAGTTTCTTAGCGTAGGTTCTTTATTAGCTTGACTGAGAAACTTGCAGTAGAGAGTAAAAAGCTAAGCTTTTGGCTTCTCTAGAGGTTGATAAGGATAATAGGCGTTGCTGGTTCCAGTAAGTGTCTCTTGTTGAATATTATCCACTAATTATAAGTGAGAACAGTAATTAGTGGTGATTCCGTTTCTATTCTTCTTTCTTTATTGGCTAACTGAGTGGCTCAAAATGGAAAAAATTACTGTATATTAAAGCAAGAAGCTTCCTTGATTTTCATATAACTTCTGTTGTGTGCATTTGTATTTGCTGCAATGGTTACTAACCATACAGGAGTAAGGGTGTTTTCGGCTGGTATCAAATTGTAACCATGGTGAAATAGATAGCCATGTACTCAAAACACCATTGATGCCCCTCGATGGAGTAGTAGGATTCAGTGGTGCTAGGCTTGCTCTTTAGGTGAGGTTCTCTTTTGCAGCTTCAGTAAGCTGTAACAGCATTACTATTTAAAAGTTAAACTTTTCCTCCATGATCTAGTATATATGCAAAGGGTAAGTAATCATGGAAATGAGTGTAATTTATTGGTAATGTGAAGGATGAGGACATAAATATATATATATATATGACTTGTGAAGCATACCTTATTTGAAAAGCCCTTCTATTGATGTCATTCCCTTTGTTAAACACCATGCTTGACTCCTTCAGATTCAGATGCTAGAACTGGAAAACTATATATGAGCTTATAATGGTTAATGCATTTCCTGGGAACCAGTTGAAGAGGCTGCTATCAGTGAAATACCATTCTCATAACCTGGCCTGTTCTTCTAGATGATCTTTTAGGAATTATATGCCAGCATAGCGAAGTTCTTTATGTTACTACTCTTCAGTCCCTTGTCAAAGCTAGTTTGTAACAACCCATGGCACAATATGGTAACAATTGCTTAGTCGTATATATGTCATATTAGGTAGCATGAGTCAAGTGTTTCCTTTTGAAATCATGTTATTGCTTATCCATATGCTTTTCTGATATAAGGTATCTACTAGGATTGATGATTTAAGACTTAAAAAGGTAAAATCTGATCTTTGTGACAAAAAATATGGAAGGATCCATGTCTGAATTTCTATTTGTGAATTTTAACATGTCTGAATTTGCTTGTTACTGCAGCAAGTTGAATTAGTTAAGATGTGTCATTATCAACCATGGGAAGATGATTCACCTCCAACTGAAGATCATGCACAAAGCACCAGAAATGGCTCAGACCCTGTAGTAGCTGGGTGGCATTCATGGGAAACCAGAATAGCAATGTTAGAGGCAAGAATAGCAAGGGCCGAGGCTCGACTGGATGGACTGGAAGCAAGGATGTTGTATCAGCAAAAGGCACTGCACGTCACATTTGTGCTGTTTTTAGGTACTCTTATATATGCCATATGGAAATGAATGTTAAGGATGATAAACTGTTGCAGCTGCAGTGTTGTACTGCTTGACTTAGGACGATCATAGCTGACCATCTGATGCATTTTTTACTGTAGAATTTAATCGGAATCTAACAAGGGGGGAACTAACTGCTGAAATATTATCAAGTAGTTGCATAATATTGCTATTCTTGGCCTGTCTACTGATGATGGTCACAACCATGTTTTGTTGGTCTTTATATGAGACCATCACTATTCACCAACTATGATGCTGCATCTTTTTTCTGCTTTCAAAAGGCTCCTGATCTATAGAAACGATCAAAATAAAGAACTTGTATACTTGAAAACCAAGCAAACTGTTTGGATACAGCTTTGTTATAATTGATCGATCAACCAATGAGGATAGCAAAGAACTTGCTCAGGAAGTTGCAAACAAAACATTGGATATTACTACAGAAAATCAAATAGTATGGATAGCATTGGGTACAAGGAAAGGAATCAATCCAAATCTATAATCCCGAAATTTGAGAGCATGATCTTTACTTGATCAACAAAGTTCGAACCTGTTGCATACTCTGTTAGCATCCCAACAGCAAAGCCAAACATTGCCCACCTGCGATACCAACATCCCGAAAATCAGTCATCCTATCCTATGGTAAGTATTTGCACGATAATTCCTGTACCCAACTCCAGGCAGCCAAGATAAGGATTTTACAGGTTAAATAAAATAGAAAATTAATAACTCTTACTGAAACAGTCAAACATGTGTAACATTCAATTATGCTTATCCTAGTCAAAAGTAAGAGGCCTTCAAGTTTAAGAGTGCGTATGTGTCTAAATATCTCACAGGAAGCTATTTCGTGGTATAAATGGACATCGTGTAAAAAACAATATCAATGTGCCGGAAACTAAAAAGAAATAAAGTTTTGTTGTTAACCATGCGAGGTTTGATGAATTCATTTATGAAAGAATGCAGGTAAGAAATACTCATTCAAGGAGGGAGTAGCATGGTGTGAGCTTACTACATACCATATTCCTTTAGTATAGGTTTAGGTCAAATATATACATGACGTATAAGGAGGTCCATCATCTTCCAAATCTTTATATTGTGCTTACAAAAGGGTGAATCTTAAAATTTAGATATGAAGATTTCTGGACATGGAGCCCATGGACACTAGAATGAAATACTCTCTCGACATCAAGCACAGTGCTCATAAGCTATTGCTAATCTGCTAAAGGCACTAGTGGACTGATAAGGTTTTGAACTCAAATTTTATACTTGACCAAAATTATTTAAAAAAGCAATTAAAAAACAGTCACCGAGTATCACAGTCCCTTTCTATGCTTGCCAATAGTTGGGAGCCTAGTTCTATACCGGTCCAGTTCAAGGGCTTCAGGCAAATTGGCCAGTTCTTAAAATTTGATAAAAAGAATATGGTTGATGTCCTGAACACAAGTCCTCACAAGGACCACTAAAAGAGGAATATGAACAGTCCCAGAAATAGCAGTCAATTATTTTAATGAAAATTTTCAAACAAATAAGGTATGAACATGAGATGTAAAATAGCTTTGTTGGACTGTGGGTGGAACAGTGATTATTCCAGCCATACGTTCCTCCAAGCCGAAACCAGTATTCCCCTCCGATACATTTAAAAACAAAGACTCTGGGCTAAATATTTGGATTGTCTACTTAAATTGAACCATGCCATAGCCTAGAAAGCATTGCTGGCATGAAATTGTTCAATTGTCAAACAATTCATATGTCAAAACACATGTCAGTACCAATATACTCATGAAGCTCACTGCTGAATGTATGGAATTTAAAAATGGGTGATGGACTGTTGAGTGATGAAGAAGCAGAAAGAACTGTTTGAGTATCCTTGTCTTTCCTCTTTTCTATTTAGATAACACAAAACAATTAAAGAAAACACAACAACAAAATCAAAATTTGTGTTTACTTCTGGGGTTTTCTATGAATTTGTTTAAACTTTTCCACTGCTAACAGCAGCTTTGATTTGCTTAAAATAAGACATGCTGTTATTGATTACGGCAGCGGTACAGAGAGTGGAGATGTAATCCTAACATTGTCTTCAACTACAAAAACTGTAAATAGAGATCACTGAGGCTAATTTACCCTGACAGAATTTCTGTCTCTACGAGCAATTAAGTAAGAATCAGATCTCCTTTTATTCATTTCGTTATTGGTTTCTCAATTGGCTCTACCTTGGAGTCCTTAGGTTCTGTATATTATCGACAACTTTCATAATTCAGCATCATATCCATCAATGCAATCGTTCACTTCTTAATCAAGACAAGACAGTAACTTCATTTAACAAGATTCCTCAAAGCACCAAAACCCGCAAAAACCCCATATAACCAAACTTATGATAAAAAAAAGAAGAAAAGAAACAGAGGAGCATATTCCATTTACCTTCCATTAGCAATCTCATTCTTCCCAAGGAACCCAAAGAAAGGCCCTTGATTTGATTCCTCAAGCTTCTTCTGCTTAAAGTAGTCTTGCATCTCCTTTGCCTTCTGTCTCTGAAACTCCAAAGTGATCACATTCTGGTCACCAGCAGCTGCCACAGAAGCCGGCTTTGGCGGAGGCGAAGAAGAAGGAGGAGGTGTCGGCGGTGGTGATGGAGAAGGAGGAACTGGTTTCAAAGGAGGTGGTGGAGAAGGTGCCACAGGTCTTCTCAAAGGCCCTTCAGTCTGAGAACTCCTGATAGTCACAATATAAGGTTTGGCTGTCGTAGACAATCTACAACAAGTGGAGGACGAGGAAGAAGAAGAAGAAGAAGAGGAAGATGAAGATGGGGATGAAGCGTTTGGGATTTTGATACATGGGATTGAGGATGCCACAGACATTTTCTCTTCCGTGTTGGTTTTCTGCAACTGTTTATTTGTGTGTGTGTGTGTTGTTTTAATTTTCTTTACAAGTTTAAGATTGTGTTAGAAATGGGGTGTGTGGATAAGGCGTGGCCAAGTTTCAACAGACACATGGCTCGAGAATATAGTTGGTCTCCATGCTTTGTTGGCTAATTCGCGCCACTGCCTTCTTAAGCGCGTGAGAAACACGTCATCCACAACTCACTTTCACCATGTCACTCGCTTCCTCTGCCGGTAGGCTGCTTTTTTTTTATGTTTGAGTGTACAGAACATCATTGGTTTGGATACTCATAACTTCCCTTGTTTTTTTTAATTTTAATTTCTCTATTTTCAGATTTTGGTAGCTGCAAAGAGAAATGAACAGCCGTCACGAATATTATGTAATTTGATTAGTAATACGAAATTTTAATTTTAATACTATTTTAATATTAGATTGACAAAAATAATTTTGAAATAGTAAAAAATAACTAAAACACCCTTGATTATAATTTAATAAAATTTTTAAAATCATTAAGTTTTGATAATGTTACTATTAAATAATAATTTAGTACGTTATTATTAAAATATAAAAATAAAATATTTTTATTTTTTAAATTTTGATTGAAATTATAAAAAAAATCTATTAATTTTTAAAATATACATTCCGTTCTAATAATACAAACATTATCCACAAAAATAATAAAAAAACTAAAATATTATTTTTTATTAATTTTAAAAATTATTAATATATTTTAAAAAAAAATAGAGAGCATCGAGAAAAAAGCACCAGATCAACGCTCCTAAGGGAAAGGAGCACTAGGTGCTAGCCTCGATCGGGCTCCCCAGGGGAGCATCGATGCCTTCCAAGGGGAGCACCAATGCTCTCCAATGGAGAGCTTTTATATTTAATTAATAAAAAATAATAGTAATTATAAAATTAATCAATGATAAAATTATTTTTTATTTTTATTATGTCAAAAATATTAACGATTGATTAACGACTCTACTTACATGTCTAATAAAAAATATTTTTTTAAGATGAAATATTTATTTTAAAAATTAATAAATTTTCATATAATTTCGATTAAAATTTAAAAAATAAAGGTATTTTATTCAAAATATTAATATTATTTTTATTTTCTTTTCTTTTTACATTTTTGCTATTTTCATTTTTTCTTTTTTCTCTTTTAATTTCTTTTTTATTAAAATATTATTAATTTAATAATTATTATTAATTATTAATATTTATTTTTAATATAATAATTTATAAGATAAAATAACCAGACACTTTTAACTTTTAATCAAAATTACACAAAAATTCATTAGTTTGAAAAGTAAACACTTTGTCTCAAAAAAATGTCTATTACTAAACAAATAAATCCAACCGTTACTCAACTTTTAAAATTTTCATTAATTTACTAATGTGACAATATTTTTTAGATAATTTGATCCTCGAGTATGTCAAAAATTATAATATTATATAAATTTTTATTTTTCATTTTTAACTTTTTTTTCTTTCTTTAAAAAGAATTTTACCTTCGTTTCCAACTAGATTCACCGAATCTAGCGCGCTCCCTGTTGAGGGAGCTTAGGGGAGCACCAAAGCTCTCCGCTGAGGGAATGCCCAGCTCCCCTCAAAAGAGGCCAGATCTAGCACTCAAGATCGCACAAGATCTGGCGTTCCAGATCGCGCACTCTAGATCGCGCTAGATCTAGCATTCCTTGGCATCAAAGAGTACCAAACTTAGCCACAGATGACCGACCAATGTAAAAGGACGTCGTCGACTAACCAATGTCTGAAAACAAAGAAAAATTGAAAGAAAGAGGAAAAAGTGTTTTAATTTTTTTTCATTTTTTTCTTAACAATGTTAAGACTATGAGAGGGAATGTCTATTTTTCAAACCAATGAACTTTTATTTAATTTTGATCAGAACTTAAAAATGTATAGATATTTTACCCTATTTTATATGATAAGAGTTAATAATTTCACATGATAAACAAGATTATTTTTATCTATAATTATTTAAACTCTTTCATAAAACTTGAAACAATTACTATCAAGGGACCTGTCAATGAACGGTTAATCTTAAAAATGACTACTCCTTTATTAAAAAATGAACCAAACGAGATAATGAAAGAGATCTTAACTATTTCCTCCCGACCAAACATACCTTTAAAGTTAATCCCACCATAAGAAAGCCCATAATTTGCACTTGATGATTCAGAGAACTACTAAACATTTACATTTCACAGTCCATCCACTTATTAAACGAAAGAAAAAAGTAGAGTTGAAGAGCACAAGGTAAAAGAGTGAGGGTCAAGCAAACATAAACCCCTTTTGCTCATTAAAGTGAAACAAAGATATTCAACATCAAACCTAGTTTCAGCAAAACAGAAAGCTTGCTGTCAGATTTATTCATGTTAAATCAAATATAAGGGCATTAGATATTCATTGAAATCTTACAAGGCCTCCATTTTTACCAAACGTTGCTGTCATAAAGCCAACAGTACAATGTTTCTAAGCAGGGCAAGCACAGCACAAACATCCTTTCTAACTACATATGAATATGATTGAGCTGAAAAAAATATAACACATTAATTACCATGGAAATAATGAACAACAAAGTCATGCAACAAGAACAATAATAACAATAATATAAGAAAACAAAGTGCGGCCCAGGATGACAAAATTGAAATCTCAAATTAAATATTAAATATAAACACAAAAGATCAGTCCAACTAAGGTGGCCACAAGGATAGATAGCTCCTCTCTATTGGTGCTTTTCATTTAGAATCAAAAATCTTGCTTCTTCTTTGCCCACAAATCAATTGAGCATTTCCAACATATCACAATCTCTGTTAGCAGCAATTTACCTTATGCATCATTCAACTCAACATAATGGCCAAACTACATAATCGTACATGAACATGTTCTTTCGCTTCCACTGTCAAATTCATCATCTGATCCACCTGTTTCACTGCCATTTGATAAATGGAGAATATCAGAAAGAGAGTACAAGGTAATTCTTTCAAAAAATAAAGTACAAGGTAATTTGAATATTAAAAAAAATGATGAATAAACAAGCAAGGAGAATATATGAACAGGTTAAATATATATACACAAGGAACATAGGATCTTCACCATCTGAAAACAGATGCTCATGCTAGGGAATTACTGCAAACCACACAAATGGATTCAATTCAGTATATTTAACAATTTTGGCATATGGAACCACATTCAAATAGGAAACTGATTAGGTAGCCCATGCCGATGGCATAGAATGCAGACATATCTGTTGACACAATAAATGAAAATAAAAAATAAAGGATGGAAGATAACCCCTAAATGGTGATTTGTTGTTATATAAGCATATGATATGACCATTCTACAAAACTCGTGAACCAAAAAACAAAAACACATATTTGACTAATTATGTAGATGGGATCTTATTGACAAGCTAATCAAACAAATAAAAATACAAGGTATAATGCTTGAAAAAACTCCTGAACTATTCAATAAAATACAAATAAACCCTTATGCTTTTATTACGTTAAATCAAACCCCTATATTTTTATTTTGGATCAAAATTAATAATTGACTTAATCAAAATATCACTTGTGAAAGGTAAAAATACCACATTTTTATGTAATTATGTCACATCAACGGCCACATCATCTTCCATTATAAAATGTCAACATGTAACGTCAATACCACATAATATAGAATAACAAATAACATTTTAACTAAATAAACCATTAATCACAAGAATTTATTTGGTTCAAAATAAAAGTATAAGAACTTGATTAAATGCAATAAAAAAATTAAGAGCTTATTAGAATTTTCCTAAATATTTTAAAGACTTTTTAAAATATTATGCCAAAAAATAAGCACAAAGACATCTCTTAGGGTAAACACTCCTTAAATTTTCCATTCAGTTTTCTATACAAAGTCAAAGCTTTCTTTTTTCCCCTAAAGAAAAAGAGAAAAGAGGTGTGGGTTATAAGAAAACAAGGACTCATATCAACCAAGAACTTAAATATAAATTTGCGTGCAACACCAAAAGGTAAGGCAAAAAACAAAGAATTAATCAAAAAAAAAAAATCACCCCTTGATATTAGCAGGGAAGAGAGTGAAGAAAGCCATTGTGTTCAATGATAATTTATGTAAGTTTCACATTGAAAATAAATGCTAAGTGATAATAAAAATTATATGCAAGAAATGAGGGAAAGAACTTAAATTAAATTTTCAAGCCTTCTAACTAATAAACCTATTAATGAGTAAGTCAGTGACTACAACACCTTTGAGTTAAGTGAGGTAACACAAAGGGGCAAAATGCATAAAAAGTGATATATTAAATTATTCTAGCTAATTATATTTTACTAAAGGGTCAAAAAATGCATAAAAAGTAATACATTAAATCATTCTAGCTAATTATATTTTACTAGTGTGTATCCTTAAAACAACAGTGCAATCTATAAGGGGAAGTTTCAGCAAAGAACACAGGCATGTTTTGCAGCAAGATTGCTATTATTTGCATTTATGTTGTGGAGGGTCCAGTCCTTGTTCAAAATGATAGCTCCCTTATTTCAGTTATATGATGCGCAACACAAATTTTAGCCATCACTCTAACGACCAGCAAGCAATGTTCCACCACTCATATACCACAACAGATTGAACAGCCTAAAGGAGTCAAAGAAGAATGCCTCCATGCACAGCAAACAGAGAGCTCCAAAATGTAACTAAAGTTGAATCTCTACCAACCGAACACCCATTGTATGGATGAGAATAAGAAAATCAGCTGTCCCATTTAGTTGCTTTTTGATATGTTGACATGATGATCAAGTAAAAATTTATATGAAAATAACATACTTCTTAAATCCTAAAAAAAATAGATAAATTTGAAAATAACATAAAAATGGTGGGAAAAGTTATAAACTTTTAAAAATTTAGTTCACTTTTCAAGATCCATATTAAATCAGGTGTCTTCTCTACAAATGGAGCTGACATATTAGCTACCCATGTGAAATAAATACATTCAAGAATTCTTTTTTTCATAGAGCAATCACTACCCTATCTCAGTGATCTGAAGGAGAAACCCAATTTCAAGTTTTCAACCCTGACTACATGTGCTTCTACACTTCTAAGAAGTAAATACCACATATTTTCCTATGGTTACTATTCATTGAGTAAAACAATGGATCAGAATAAGACTGCACCAACCCATTTTGATTTTCAGCACAAATTGCAATAGGATCAACCGAACTTACAGAAAACCTTTAGTAAGCAAGGAAACGTATTATTTGAAATCAGAATATTTTCACAACCTGTAGGGACGAGGGTCCAGAGATTTATAGAGGATGCCATTCAGTAATGCCAAAACACCTTTATATAACTAGCTTTAAAAAAATTAAAAAAGAACAGAAGAAAGAAATAGAGAAAGTATAACAAGCTTAGAGGTAATTGCTGGACAGTTAAATTACTTTTCAGTTCATGATGCACATAAACTAAGACACAAACAGCATATGACAACAGCATTTACACAAACTTAAATATTTTTCACAATTGTACCGCATTGCTCATAAAATTTTAATTTAGAGCAGATATTTCTCATACCTGGGCTCAAATTCCTTGATTTCAGCAAGCTCACTACCACAAGCATCTGTCCACTGCACCTTTCTTCGTTCTGTGTGACTAGGGATATCACCATCCTTCTCCCCTGATGCCTCATGGTCATTAACATCCTCAAGAGGAACTGGAGTACTATTTGATGGCTTCTTCAAACTACTTTTAAGAGCAACCTTTCTTGCATTACTATTGCCATCTTCAAGATGAGATGTGTGATCATTACTCTTATCTGAATCAAGTGGCCCTGGCAAGACATCCTGCTGTTGAACAGGGCCAACTTTTAAAGGAGATGGGGTATCAAGCCCTGCGGAAGTGCGACCAAAGCAGACAAAAGAGGCGCACCCGCGGGAGAGCCGGTTCTTGATGGAAGCCAGCTGGAGGTCAGGATCAGGTTCTTGGTCCACCAACTGGTAATGGTTCCACGGCGAAACTCTCATGGGCCTGTCCTCGTGCTTCTGACCCAAGAGAAGAAGGGTCAAGCCCTTGCTATACCCGGATGCTGAAGAAGAGAAGAACCCTCCTCCTTCTACTGTCAATAACATCAGTTCTTCTCATCTGGGGCACCGAGACAACACTTTATTTTTTTATCTTTTCAACTCCCCTCCAGTGAACAAACTGAACCAAACTACCCCCAACTCCTTCATCCACCCATATCTCACAGTCAGTGAAGTTTCCAAAACTTCCCAAATAACCAAATTTAACAATCAATGAAAGCTCTTAAATAAACTTTAATAGTTACTAATGAAGTGCAATCCTAGGTAACCAAAATTTATTGCAGACATAACTATTGAGTTCCCCAAAACTGTAATAATTATCAACATGTTCATCCCCTCATTAAAAATTTAACAACCACACATAATTAAGATCTATAAAATTATTATTTAATTAATTAACATTAATTTTTTTTAATTTTAAATTCAAAAATTACAAAATCAAGAAAGAAAGCAACATCAGTCAATAAATATACAGAAAGTCTTAAGAGTATCAACGCTAATAAAAAATAAATTCATTTAAGAGTCATTTAAGATCTGTCTACTTTTTAACATAACAAGGACCAGCTCAAAACAATGCTCTGTTTGATTGAAATGAAAAAAAAAAAAACGGAACAGACAAAACTAGCAGCGAACAGTTCAAATTCAAAAATCTTTGTTTTCATTTCCTGTTATTTTCTCGGGAAACAAACAGGAAAATTCAGATTAAAAAAAAAAGGCAAGTGAGAATTTACCTGATGGCGATGAAACGGATCTGAAGAGTAGGAAAAAAAGCCGTGAACTAAATCGGCGGCGCCCGCATGTTCGATCGCGCCTAAACGTACTAATAAATCGGCGAGGAATTGGAAATTGGAGAGGGGGGAAATTTAGAAGTATAAACGATAAAAAAAAAACCTTAGAGTGAGGGGGGAAAATAAAAAGAATGCGTTAACTTCTGGTTGGAATTATTTAAAGTGAAGGATAGGGATAGATGACATCCATGGCGCATGATAGCGATGGGGTCCTCTATTTCCCTTTTTATTTTTTTATTTTTTTTGGTTTTCTCAAAAATAAAAAAAAAAGATATATAAGCTTTACAAAGAGAAGTAAGATGTGCTGTGAAGTTGTGTGTGTGTTGGGAAGGTAATTACATAAAGAGGAAAGCCTGCTTTTGTTTGCTTGCTTATGGTTTTTGCATCTCAGTTTTAATTAAAAATATATTTATATTTATTAATTAATCTTAAATCTCTTTTTACTCTTTCTAAAAGTGCTAAAAACATTAATTAATTTAAACTGTATGTGTATGTACTTGTTTCATCCCTTTCTAGAACTATAAAAGACACCAACTTTGACAAAAGAGAAAACAAACAATTTAGCTCATTATTATTAACATCATTTTAATTCCTTCATTATTTCTTTCTCAATTATGATTAAATAAGAAAAAAAAAAGGAATTTGAATCCTTTTCAATATTATTTATTTTCTTTGCTTAATTAAAAAAAATATAATATCTAAAAAACTCTGCACTATTAAAAAAATTTTAAATAAGTCTTTATACTTTTATTAAACTTTTATTTTGAACTAAATAAGTTTTCATATTTTTATTTTGAATCAAATAAACTTTTATCACTAATGATAGACTTAGTCAAAATATTACTTTTTATTTTATATCACATGATACTAATATGACATATCAATATATCATAATAAATAATAACATAGCATGTTGATATTACATGATAACATAGTCATGTCATATTTTTTACCCTTCACGTCAGTGTCATATGAGTACAATATAATAAATAAACATTTTGACTAATGATAATTAGTAAATCAATACTTATAAAGGCTTATTTGATCCGAAAATAAAAATATAGGCTTTGATTAAACGTAATAAAAAATACAAATTTATTTAAATTTTCTTAAATAATTTAAGGATTTTTTTTTTTTTGTATTATGCTTTTAAAAGATAACTTAACTTCATGTAAAATAAAAGGCTAAAATAATAAGTTAAAAGAAGCAGTAAGAGTATAAAACATGTAAATCCAGTTGGGCTTAGAGAAAGAAAGCTAAGATGGCAAATTTTGAAGAGGAAGAAAACAAGAATTGGAATGAAAAGAAAAGAAAAAGAAAGAGAGAAAAGTTGAAGAATGGCCATGTATTGCCTGCCATTAAAATGAATGATCTAATAAGGTGGCAGAAGGACCACCAAACCTTTTTAGGAAGGTAGCTTGTAAATTGCAATGAAAGGGAAGTGCATGTGAGTGAGTGCTCAAAGCAGATAATGGTGAGGAGGATTAAGCCACTAAATCTTCATCTCAATGCTTTAGTCAATCATTCTTTTCTTTTCCTTTTTTAAGCCCATTTTTGGCTGCATATATTCCCACACTAATATCTGGCCATTATTCTTACTTCTACTCATATTCCCCTCTCTCTTTCTCTTACCAAGAAAAAAACAAAATATATAAACATGAAAGACATATATGTAAATTTTTATAAAATAAAATAAAAATGACATAATGTAAATTACTTTTATTGCGTTCAATCAAATTTTTATATTTTTATTTTGAGTCATATAAAATCTTTAGGACTAATGGTTGACTAATTTTTATTCACCAAAATACCACTTGTTATTTTGTACTCACGTGCTATTGATATAGCATCAATGTGGATGGTGAAAAATGCTACATGATCATGTTATATTATCATCAATTATATTATATTAACATAATATGTCAGTATCAATTATGATATTTCAACATGTCACATCAACATCAAGTAGTTTAAAATGACAAGTGATATTTTAACTAAATCAATGATTAATCATAAAGGTTAATTTGGTTCAAAATAAAAATACAAAGATTTATTTGAATTTTTCTAAATAGTTTAAGAACTTTTTTAGGTTTTACGCTCCAAAAAAATGTGTGTGATTATTGAAGCTGTTATAAAATTTTCAATCTCTTTACCATTTCTTGGCCCTCATAGTTTATAAATTTTTTGGCATAATGTTTTAAAAAAATATCTTAAACTATTTAAGAAAATTTAAATAAATTTTTATTCTTCTATTACGTTCAATCAAGTAATTATATTTTTATTTTAAATCAAATAAATCTTTATAACTAATAATGACTAACTACAATTAATCAAAATGTCATTTATCAATTTATACACCCTGCACGTGACGTTGAGGTGAAAGGTGAAAATGTGATATGACCATGTCATCGTACCTCGTCATTATTTATTATGACATATAAATATATCACGTCAACATTACATTTTATAAAATAACATGTGATATTTTAATTAAAAATAATTAATCAACTGTTAATTATAAAAATTTAATTGATTTAAAATGAAAATATAAAAAGTTAATTGAATGAAATAAAAAAAATTAAAATTTGTTTGAATTTTTCTTAATAAATGAAGTACTATGTCTAAACTTTGCAATAACAGAAATGCAAGCTGCTAAATATTCTATTATATGTACAAATTTTGAAGTGGCCATGTCCCCATGCCATAATCTCGTTTATTCCCGTTGAAGATATAAAGAAGAGTGAGGAGCTCCAAGGCTTGCAAAGAATAAATAATGGTAGGTTACTGCGGTGGAATGATTCCCTTGCATGGTAGCAATAAAAAGGGGAGGCATTTCCATTTATTATATCTTTGGAATATTGAACAAGGCAAACTTTCCCATCCACGCCTAATATTATTTCAGGGTAGTGGCTGGCAACTTAATTCCTACCTTTTTTTTCAAAGCTCTACAGCCTACAAATTGGCTTTTTCCTTCTCAGAAGAAGCTAACCAAAACCAGCATCAATTTGCTCCTGCATTTCCATCAGAGATTCATAACTTTCTTTTTTCCCGTCAATTTGTTTGTTTATTTGACAAATAAACATCTTTTCTATTTTGGGTTTAGCTCATTATGATTAGGATACGTTTAATCGTTACAATTTGATCATACCGATCATCTATTCTCGCTCTCTCTATATATATATATATATATCATAATGATCATCAATTTTCATATTCTAATTATAGTTTTAGCTCCAAATATGACTCATCAAAAGGATCGTATCTAAGGGGATTCATAATTCCTAAAATCCATATAAAGAAATTCTAAAGAACAAAGATCCTCACCAATCAAAGTATGTTTTCAATTTTTTAGCACGTTAGAAAATGAAACCCAATACACAAGACCTCTACTACTCATAAAGGGTCAATATATATTATTCAATTCCAACGTGTATTTAACTTACAATCAAATATTCCTAGATGTGGAGTATAAGTGGACCATGAACTGTAATTGAGATTAATTAATTATTAAATTTTATTTGTATCTGCCCATTCTCATGCTTATTAATATCAACTGTGAGCATGGAGTTAATGTGGCATGAAAACAAACAACTCGTTTTTCCCCAAAAGCTATATATAGACTATAAGTGTATGTTGAGCAAGGACAGCCAGAATGATTGCAGTTTCTGATCTTTACGAAATTCATTCTCTCAAGGAATATTTATATTTGGGTGAGGGAGAGGGATAATCAATCCCAGACTCAGTAGGCCATACTATTCATTTTATTTCCATCTTTTTTACATGTACTCTATCCCAACCTTATCATTCATTCATGGCACTCAACTCATACCTTCCATCCGGATTATCCAATCTTCAACATTTATTTAAATATATTATCTAAGAAAGTTTTTAATTTATTTAAATAAATTTTTATTTTTTATCACGTTTAATTAAATTTTTATATATATTTTTTGAAATAAAGCTCTTGTACTTTTATTTTAAGTTAAATAAACATTTATAATTAATGAGTAACTACTTATCATTCTATATCATGTGACATTGATTGGGTATACTGACATACCATGATAAACAATGACATGACATATTGAATGGTATGATGATATGATCAAGTAACACTTTTTATCATCCTCCTCAAGTCAACACCATGTAAGTGTAAAATGATAAATAATATTTAGATTAATGTAATCAGTTAATCATTCAAATCTCATTTTTTAAATAAAAAATTATGTACCAACCAATAAACCAAATGCTCGAAATAATTATTTATAAGAATTTACTTAATTTAAAATAAAAATATAAAAACTTAATTAAACATAAAAAAAAAAAAAAATCTATAAACTTACCTAAGCAAATATTATATATTGGTGCAGGAATTGCTAGATATTGGTTTTCATTGGGAGGGATGGATGTAATTACAATATATTTGATTTAAAACAATGAAGCGACAAACATGTGCGGGGATTCAACATCATACCTTTCATCTAAATTTCACTTTTTGGATTGAAAGCCTGAAGTGTAAAATCAGTTAAAAGTTGAGGAAGCGCGTTTTTGCGCCAGAGCCTGCTAATTCCAGGCATTAATTAAGACAACCCCTTTAAGTATGGCCTTCCAAACACAAAAAGCTTGCTTCTTTCAACTAATATAATTAACTTAACCTTGTTGCTTCAATCATTGAGTAGTCAAAAAAGTTACGGTTTTGGGAAGTGACCTGCATATGGGGGATTGGGCAAAAGAAGCCTGGTTCGTGGGGTCACAAGGCAGCAAATCTGTTTTTCAATGAGTCGAGGAATTATTGATGCATTCTTTACAAGGAAGAGAGCGTCAATCATTTTCCCAGGCCGGAAACAAGGGTCAACAAGTTGCATGGGATTCCCTAATGCAGGAATTTTGATTGTGAGAGGATTGCTGGTAGGTGAGCTGCATAGTCATTTCTTGTCAAACCCAA
The DNA here is from genome assembly GCF_053813885.1 of Theobroma cacao. Taxonomy (NCBI): domain Eukaryota; kingdom Viridiplantae; phylum Streptophyta; class Magnoliopsida; order Malvales; family Malvaceae; genus Theobroma; species Theobroma cacao. The sequence goes on from NC_142646.1 coordinate 11,576,937, forward strand.
TGAAAGAGAGGGCTGCTCTGCTGCATGTGAGCTTGGAATGGTTTTTGGACCCCATCCTCCATTGTCTGCTTTTGCCAATGGTGCCGACACCACCCCATGATACCATCAAGAACGTTCATCTCGATTACCAATTTTCAACTTGTTTGTTTTCATGAATCAAGGTAGACTTCAAATGGGACAGCAACAACAAGGAATGTAACTTCCCTACACATGCAAATAAGCTTTATGTACTGCTTACTTGTCCCTTGTACCTCGTTTCTTTGTTAACTCTGTCACTTTAAAAACTGTAATTGGGCAGTTCATGATATCTTATCCTCAATTCCATTGGGCACCAAAAACAGTTTTAGAAAAGAAATGCTCTATATATTTTACACTTTGACCTACAAAAGTGAAGTAAAGACAGCTTATGCATTTCAACAAAGCAAATGATCCAGGAACTAACAATTCCCTTTTTTCGCTAGGGATCTTGGTTTAGGATTCCTTTTCCACTCAAGAGGAGATTCTGAAGAAAGTAACAAGATTGAGGTGTTCAAAGGTAAGAGTGAAGCAATCTGGGGAAAATTTTTTTAGGTTGCAGGTTATGCCATTGCAGTGTAATAATACTTTCATATCAAAATCTAATTTTCTCTTACCTTGATCTCAGCCAAAGCATGAAGGGCTTAAAGAACGCTGAATCTAAGCAAAAGCAGCATCAGAAAACCAGATCCCATTTCTCTTTGTCGAAGCTCTATCCTGACCTGTGAGTCTGGAAGCATCAAGTATCAACTCATCTATGAATTTGAGGTTTAAGACTTCGATTCAAAAGTTTTCACCTCGATCTGCTGAGGCGGTTTTCAAGGCCTTTTTCCTTATTAATCTAGGAAAGGTATTTATTCCAGACTCTATGGTTACACATGCATAACGAAGTTACATGGTAAATGATCCAATTAGTTTAGAAAAATATCATGAATCACAAGCAATATTGATAACCAGAACATATGTCGACACTGTATAGAGCAAATATTCAGAACTAAGACTTTACAGACAAAATGAACAAATCCTAAGAAGCAGTTACAAAGAAATCTTAAAAGGTAAAAATTGAGAGAAATTTAACAAGCAGTTTGATATTTTCTTTTATAAGTAGGAGTACTGATTGAACAAAATGACTTTACATATGCAATTTAAGACCTCCAAGCAAATAGACTCAAAACACATAAACTGATAAATTCATACCATTCTGCGCTATGCAAACACAACACCATTCTGCGCTATGCAAACACAACACACTAGACTATTCTTCTTCAAACGCTTTCAACCAGTCACAAGTGCCATGTGCTTATTTTTGTATGAAGTAACCATCCTTATGTTGTGCTTCCTTAACTTCGGCAACAGCAACAAACAAATGGTGATGCAATCTGAACAGCCCGTCTGGATGTTTCAATCATGGGGCGTTCGAAAGGGGCTACCTTCGCATTCTCAATAAGTAGATTCATGAGATGGACTATCTGCATGCATGTCCATTGAGGAATCATTGGAGCTGAGAGGATTAGAATCCCTAGTCTGGTGTTGGAGAAAGTTAGATTCATGATTCCTGGCTCCATTTCCTGAGGGTAGACCACCATTAGGACAGTAGCCTCCCTGAGAAATGTGATAATGCTGAAGACTCTGACGAACAGGACTTGATAAAGCATTTGAGAAAACTAAATTCTTCGGCTGCTGATCACACTGGTCAGGTCGAGTTCCCAGCCCAGCAGTTTGGCCAGATGAGCCTGAAGAGACCATGAAATTGGTATTCATAAAGTGCATTGTAGGCTGGGAATGCTGATGTTGGCTTGGTGCTCTCGGTGACATGGGAGGCTCCTCTCCACAGTAGTCTAGCTCATTCTGCAAGGAGATCATAAAATTTTCAGGTTTTCAGAATATAGTAAAGATAATTATCAGTTACACAAAGAGCAAAGGATCAGAAAACACACAAGCGTGAGGTATGCCAAAAAAGGTTCCCACACTTCAAAAGCGAGAACCTATTCATGCCATCTTTGCAATAAACACAGAAATGCTTGCACATATCTTTTGAGGCCAAAACTAGAATATTACAACCTAACTAACAATTTTCTGATTCCAAACGTAATCAATACTTTTCACCATCACGGTAATGGTGTCACACAAGTTGTCCGAAAGTTGACATAAACCTGATTATTGTGCGGACTCAACTACTGAATAACAGCATAATAACTCCTCTCAATAACTCTTTCTTATTCAAAATATGAGAAATAAACAAAACAGACTCGAAATAAGAGACATCTACTACTAAATCGTAGGTTTCTACCATATGAATAAACTATCATCCAAACAAGAAACTGGAAATTAGTTCTTATGGCATATCCTATAACTAAGGGTCACCTCTATTACGGATAAATCCATATCATAAGACAACTGCCCTGGCAATTAAGGGTTTCAGCAGTTCCTAGTGACATAGACCTGACTGCAAGCCTGTCCAGACCTCTCCCTAACAGACATTTCAGTGACTGGTTTTGGTCATGTTACTAAAAGCAAGAGGTACAATGATTTCATAATGATGTGTTTACAGCCACCATCAGAGAGAATAGTATATTCATCAAATAGCAAAGTTTCAGGAGATTAACCCAAGCTTATTATGGATGCACAAGGACCATTTGTTTTATAATAAAAATATTCAGGAATATTCACAAATCAATTAAATATATTTAAGACTAAAATCATTAGATATAAAAAGGGATAAAACTCAATTTAGCTCCCAAACCTTAGGGAAATGTCTAAGTGGTACCTATATTAAAAAAATGTTTAATGTGATACCCGAATATATTTTGTGTATCAATCTACCTCAATTAGTAACATGGTTAACGAAATCTATCAACATAGTTTCTAAACAATCAAAATGTGACACGTGACGAGAAAATGCCACATCACCCCACAGACCGTTTCAACTTGCACATGTGGCACACACGTGGCTGCCATGTATCATAATTTTTTTAAAAATAAAAAAATAAATATTAAAAAAATATTTTTGAAAAAAAAATAGAAACCTTTTATAAATATTCTTTTTTTTTCCTTTCCTTCTCTCTCCTCTCCTTCATCTTCTCTCTCAACCCCACTCCTAATGGCAGAATCCAGCCAATCACCAACTAAATTTGCTCAGCCGAGGTCAGATACAGCATTTGTAGGCTGAATATGACCTTCAACACATGGCAGATCCTGCTTATTTCAGACCAATTCGGGCCTGTTTTCAGGCATTTCTGGTGTATCGACGCCAAATCTGGCCTCAGCTGGCCAGATTCGACCAGTAGGAGGGGGGATTCGGAGAGAGAGAGAGAGAGAGAGAGAGAGAGAGAAGGAAAGAAACAAATGAATTTTTTAAAAAAAATTTCTGTTTCTTGTTTCTCGAAAAATAAAACTGTAATTTTAAAAAATTTTCATTTTAATTTTTCAAAAAATAAATAATTTTGTTTCTAAAGATTTTTAAACAGTAAAATTTAAAATTTTGAAAAAAAAGAGAGAGGAAACGTTTTAAAATTTTACAGTTTTTTAATTTTAAAAAATAAAAATTTACTTTTAAAATTTTTGGGGGTTTTTTCGTTTAAAAAAATATTTTATAAAATACTATATTTTTATTTTTTAAAATATAAAATTTTCAATTATTTTTAAAAAATAAAAATTTAAAATTTTTAATAAATAGATCGTGCCATGTGTCTATGCTAATCTTTGACCCCAAAAAGTGACAGCATTTTTTAGCCAAATGGTGCATTATGGTTGGCCCATTGCCACATCATCAGATTTTCTCACCGTGTTAGACTTGGGACACATTGGTAAAGAGAATGAAAATTCAGTACCACAGTGACCATTTTTTTATTACAGGTACCACATTAAATATTTTTTCTAAGGTATAGGGATTAAATGGGACATTATCCCTTTTAAAATCACGCAAAACTGGGTCAAAAGTTATCACACAACAATACTACCACACGTTAGTAGAAAACCTTATTGCAACAGGGAAGACTTGCTTAGTCTCGGCATTGACTAACTTATATGCAACTAGATTAAATCATCTCTTCTCTATAATAGGAACAACAAGATTCTAGGCTGGCAATTTTACATAACTTTCTTCCGTCCTTGTTTATGACTGTACTTGAATTCTCATCATACTTTGTATCTCATCACTTCCAAACAATTTAAATGTCTAAACAGCACAATACACAAAGTTTAACTCCAAATGTCTAGTATGCCTTTCCTAGTGGCCAAAACTAGCTGCAGAATCATTAGAAAACAAAAAAGAAACCGCATATAAATAGATTCAACATTTTATCATTTATCATCTGATAAAAGCCTAAGATAGTATAGTAACCAGATATGGCTTTAACAGACCACAGGTTTGCACATTGTCAACATTATAAGGAATCTAATACACAGAGAAAAGTGGAAGAGATATGTCATTCAATTTCAAAAAGACAACCAAGGAAAAGGGATATATCATTCAACCTTAATAGGAAGCCTAGATGAGCTTTTCATGAGCTACATTAGAACTAAAATGGCATAAAGCTTATCATTATGCACCCACATATATTAAAGGTATCCATAACAGAACTCCAAAGCAAACACATTCAAAGAGTGAATGCTGGATCAAAAATAGTCAAAGAAGAAAAATCAAAACAAACCTGAAGGTAACTGAGTATATCCATTGTTGTTACTCTCGATCCTCCCTCTTGTTGTCTCCAAATCCACTGATGAAGTTTTTCCTGAAAACAAGTTGAAATGATCATAGAGCAGGACTGGATAACTCACAACTAGAAGCACATCACAAATGACCAGATGAGCAAGTTGATAAGTAAAGGCTGGAAGCCAAATTGAGACAAAACAAAATAACATAACAGCTGAAAATTTATAATTCCCTATATTTTATGCTTAATGTTGTGTACACTAAGGGTAGACCTTACTTTACTTTTAACAGAAACAATTTCAAAAGAAAGTTGCAGACTTAATAAGTGTAGCTCACATCCAAAGCCTTCTTTAAAAGATAAAAACCCAAGTTGAATATAGTGATTTTAAAGCAAGTCTGACCACGTTCAAAGTGAATTGACTTAACCAATGATTTTATAAGCTATGGTCAAGCTGCCAATAAACCCCTCCAATTTTTAGTCACATTTCATCAACATTAACACCAAAAACTCTGGTTAAGGGTTCTACATAAGCTGGTTGCATGACTCACTGGCTAACAACTAACATGTTTCAAGCTTTAGAACGCATAAACTTAAGGAAGCAATATCCATGGTTTCATTAGCTTCACTTATGAGAGGCCTGAGGAACTAAAAACTGTAATCTTATCCTAAAACAAGAAAGATAACATGCAGTCCTCCAATTTCCATACTCTGCATTTTCACAATAAGCAGGTATTGAGCCTAAAAAAGAAAAAAGAGAGTTCCTTTTTTAATTGGAAAACCTTCGTTGTAATGTATCAATACCCACCAAAAGATCAGCTTAAATCAAACTCACCACGAGTTCAAACATATTCTCACAATCAGTTCCACTCTTTGCTCAAAGTACAACACAACATATCGACACCTATCAATGAAACAATTATTTTGGGAAGAAAAATTACAATTACAATTATCATTTAGGTTTCTAAACAAAATCATATGCACCACACGGTTTTAAAGTAAAAAAAAAAAAAAGACACAAATGCAATCTATTCAGATACAAAAGAATAAAATCAGCTAATCAATTTTATTTAAAACCAGTAAATCCTTAACCATACTCGCATCAAGAACATATTAAATAAAAAAGTTTTAGTTTTTACCGCAACTAAAAAATAATTAAATTAAAAAAAAAAAGAAGCAGTCTTGGTTGATCCAAGTTATAACTTTAAGCTACTCAAAGAAAGAAACGTACTAAAACGCAAAACCCAGATGCAAAAACAGATATAAAAATCCATAAAGCTAAAATTGCGTACAAATAACAACAAAAAATCTAGGGAATATTTATATTTAGAGAAAGATAGAGAGAGTACAAGGCTATGGCGTTTGCCGGCTTGGAAGGAGAGCTTTTGCTGGTTCATAGCCTGAGTATAAAGCTGAGATAAGGAGTTAGCGGCGCTGCAAAACGAGGCGTACATAGTCCGATCCACCTCATCAAGGCTCGTGGCTATCGACTTCCTTTTCTTCCCCATATTTCCCGACTCTCTCTCTCCTGCGATCGACAGAGTTTTTAGCCTTTTGGCGATCGACCGAAAGAGAATTCTTTTGATTTCGGTTTTTGTAGAGAATAGAGAGAAAGGTTGCTTCTTTTTTTGTACTCTTTTTTAGGAGGAAGGATGCAGGGGGTTGAGGGACATTTCGGCAGTACGGTTGCCCGACTGATAAATGGTGCGTTTGGGCCGCGGAATCTATACAGATTAAAAGGTCAGCGTTTCGTACATCAGGGTTCCAGCTTTTCCAGCAAACGCGCTTAGGGCCGGGGCAGTGGGGTTCAGCCCAGGTTCAAATACAATTCTAAGGACCCAACCGAAATAATCTTTATTTTGATATTTAAAAATAAAAATGAAACATTATCTGATATAAAATAAAATAATAATAATAATAATCTTATAAAAATTTAGGTCAAATAAGTTACTCCAACACTAAAGTGAAAACATATATATCAAAATTATACAAAGACAAATAATATAATAATTTTATAAAAATTTAGGACAAATAAGTTGTTTCAAATTTCAATACTAAGTGCCTGTTTGGTTTGATTTTTTTTCAGCTTATCTACCTCTTAAAAGTAAAAGTCAAGTCAAATATGATCTTTTGAAAAACTCTTAAAAAAAAGTAGCCTTTTTTTTTTAAGAATAAAATTTTTAAAAAAAGAATTTAAAAAAAAGTTTCAAGGAGGAGCTCTTCTTTTAAAAACATATTAATTTTTCAAGAAATATCCATATCTCAATTAATCTCCCTCTCCTCTCCTTCTCTTTTACAAATTATCATTCTTCAATATAAATTACGATTTCCCTTTTCTCTACCTCTATCTACAAAAAGTAATAAAAAAATAAAAAACTCAATAACAAAATATCAAAAGCTAGTATTTTTTTGTTCTTACAAAGATTAAGAGAAAAAAAATCTAAAATTCAAAACTGCATTTAGATACTATTTAAATATTTTCTCTTTTTCACCAAAAAAGATTTTAATATTAAATACATTGTTTTCTCTTTTCTCTTCTTTTTAAGGAATTGATGCATCATGGTCCGATTACTTGTTAGATCAACAAAAATCTAATACTATTGTTACTATACAAGTTTGAGAGTTGTTCTTTTTTTTTTATTGATTTCTTCAATTTTAACATTTGAAATTATATATAAACTTGAAGCATTACATATAGCTTATTAGGTGATTGAAGATGACATGAATACCCTTTATGGTAATTTTAACCGAAATTAGGGCTTATATAATTTATTTTGTTAAACAGTTTTAACTTAATTCTAAAAGCTATTATTTTTCATAAAAGCTTAATAATAGTTTTTAAGTTAAAAAAAAGTTAGGCCAAATAGGCTCTAAATCAAAATATAAATATTGTAAATTAACGCTTTTACTACTTAGTTTAAAAACATCATTAGTAAAATTCAAACTCATAACCACTTATATACAGTTAAGGCAAGATAAAGGATATTTTTATAGCTTAAATCATCTTAAACACATAAGTATTCTAAAACCTATAAAGAGCTCCAACTTCATTTTGAATACATCTTTTTTCTTTTCTTCCAACTTTTTCATTTATCAAACACTTTATTCTTCTTTTTTTTATCACAATTTTAACATCTCAAAACTTATTTCTTTTTCTAAGTAGTGGGGTGAATACTAACACAATCCTTGAACTTTTTCAATAACTCCACATTTTCTACCTTTTTTAACATTTAGCTCAATGCACTTCTTGAAATGATTTATATACTTAGGAGTGAGAGATACAAATTGGAAATTTATTTATAGGGTAGGCTAAATTAATTATTTGTTTAAACAAAGAAAATGAAAAATTAGCTCAAAAGGGGTAAATTAAGGATAAACTTATGCAAAAGTAGGCTTGAAAGGCTCAAACAGTTACAAGATAGCCTAAATCATCTCCTTAACTAAGTATTACCTAAGATTTTACCTCGAGGGAGAATCAAACAAATTTAAAAATTTAAGACATAATTTAAAAATTTACAGTCACATAAACCTTCTCTACATGTGCACAACAATACATAGCAAAAGATACCATGCTCAATTTATGGAAGTCTCATCCTAACAATGATGCTTAACGTAAGAGTTCAACATAATACACAAATAATATTGTGAGACCTCGACCTCTATAGATCCATAACTAGAAGTAGACGCGATAATAGGACCAACGGTAATTTCATCATTTCTCATGGTGAGCTCTTAGAAGTAGCTTTCTAATATTATTAAGGTTTAAGTAGGCCTAAGGAATAGATGAATGATGGTAAAATGAATGAAGAAGATAGAAATATTGAAAATTTCCATAGTAAGGGCAAAATGGTCATTTATCATCTCGCGTGGAAATTTTTAAGTTTTCGTAAACTCAAGTATTACTAGACTATTATGGACTTTGTCTCAGTGTCAAATAAGTAAAAAGATTGTATAAAGGTAAGGGGAAGATAAAGTGACATTGTTAAAGGCATTTTGATAATTTAAGTGAGAATTGGACAAACTTTAAGCATAAATATCTAACTCTCCAACAGCTTCTTCTCATTTTCCAACAGCTCTTCTTCTTCCTTCCATCTTTCTCATGTTTTCTCACCTTCCATGGAAGCTTGCTTTGAAACCTTCATAAATTTTTTTAAGTTAACCCCAATTTTCATGCTTTTGTGCACCTTTTCACAAAAGTTCTTTGTGCTCTTTTACTATCTCACCTTAAAACCTTTAAAAGTCTTATTTTGATACTTTCTCTCACTAGTTAGGTATTTTAGAGAGAGAAAGAGAGACTTCCTATACTAGCTTGAGGACTTTTGAGAAGGAGTTCAATTACAAAGCTACCAAGGTGAGTAATGAAATTGAGTTGATTTTTAAGTTGTTGAGAATGGCTAGTGGTTAGATTTGTGAGTATTTTGTAGTTGAGGTAGTTTATTAATCTTAGTGTGACTAGAATAGTGAAAATAGGTAGCCATTTAATGGTAGTTGGAAGCTAGTTAGGAATAACTAGTAGAACATGATTTAGGAGATAGCTTTTAGAATTATGGTTATGTGAATTGAGTTGATTTGTGATGCTATTGTGTGTAATAGGTTCCAATTCGAACCATTAGTGGAAGTTAGAGTAGATTTAAGAATCAACGAGGATCGATGAGTGAACTTGCATTTAAAATGTTTTGGGAAATGCATTGGTATTTGGATGAAGCATGTGAATGATTTTTATTTGATTTTTCCTTAAAGATAACGCATGGGAACAAGCCTTTATTGAAACGTGTTATGTTGTGAGTGTGCAATATGATGAATCCTCATGCTCCTATATTATGTTGATATATATATGTTGTGTATTGATGTTAATATTGTGTAATAAATATAACTGTATGTGTGTGCGATGTGGGGGATGCACATGCCAGTGATAATGGGGTGGGAAAGTGTGGATGATGATATTGCTTGTGCGAGTAGAGAGTGCACATGATGATATTGCCTTGTGCATGTAGGGAGTGCACATTGGCTGAGTGAGGTGGTGGTATACATGTTTATATATGTTTATGTATGCATATACGATAGAAAGTTTATGATTATAATACGTGAATATATTACATGTTTGAATCTTGAAAATTGTTAAATACTTTCAAATTGATTTTTATTGCAGCACAAAATGGATTTTTATTGCAAAATGATCCTTTTTACTTAAGTGCCCTTTTTCTCACTATAGCGAGAATGCATTTTCGCTACAGCGAGAAACTCTCTGGTGGTGAGGGCATTGCACTAGCCTTGGTTTCGCTGCAGTGAGAATGCATTTTCGTTGTAGTGAGAAACTCTAGGGTTTGGGTCAAAAATCTGTGCTCTGAATTTCGCTGTAGCAAAAGTGAATCTCGCTGTAGCGAGAAACCCTCTGGTAGTTTAAAAATTGTGTTTCGAATTTCGTTGCAGCGAGAAACCCTCTGTCATCTCTGTCATACTTGTTTTGCTTGGATATTTATTAAAATTTTCATTCTTTTCAACTTCATGGATTATCATGGATTTTCAACATCAAGGGATTAATTAATCAAGTTTGAAATGAGGGATTTTTGGCAAGAAATCAAACTAAATTGCATTGTTTTTAAAACACGTGCATCATGATTTCCACATATTTTTTATCGTTTTCTTGTTCCCTTCCTATATTCATTCATTGGGTTTATGCTCACTCTTTTAAATTGCATGTTTTCATATTCGTAAATAGCTCAAACCTAGATTGAGACGTTCACATTGCAATTCACCCTTGGTAGGTATCATGGCATTCAATAGCCGTATCCTCACCCAATTCACTCCACTGGAAGTCAAAAGTATTTTGCCTATGTATACGCATACGTAATGTAAACTACTGTGATATATGTCATAAACCGTATATGTTTATTTAAATTAATGTTGCCACTATGAGTTGGCTATGATTGACATTTTTAGGTTGATATAAATGCAAGTGTTTAGTTGTCATAGTACATTATTAAAGTACTTATGATCAAGAATTATGGTATGTGCTTTAGAAATATTTGACGGAACGATGAATAGGTTACATAAGAAAGGCTTGCTTGGGCTTAGTGGGTAGTGCTCATTGGGTCCATGCATCGGTCATGGCCCGTAAAATTGGGCTATGACAAATATTTATATTTACTAAAAGCAAAAGATAACAAAATAATTAGGTTTCATCATTGGATAGGTAAATCAAAGAAATTGACACAACTAACTCTAAATCAAGTTCTTAAAACGTGCAAAAAATTAAATGATAAACAAAATAACTAAACTTAAAATCTAAAAAAGTAACTGCAAAAAGATTAAATCCAAGTTTAAAAACTTAAAAATCTCCCCCCCCCCCCCCCCCAAAAAAAAAAAAACTTAATAACATTATTCTCAATTTTACTAAAATAGATAAAGAAACAAAATGAAGACTTATCTAGAATGCAGAGAGACTCTACTCTTCCACTTCATCTTTATCTTTGTCACCAATGCTTGTGGGAGGCTCTTTTATTTTTTTTGAACTGTATAAAGAAAATAAATAGAGATTAATATAGAAATATAAAAAAAGGGTAAAATATCCTTACCCCCTCTAAGTTTTGATCGAAATTACACAGAGAAATATTAATTTTTAAAATAGACACTTCGTTTCAAAAAATATTTTTTGCTGGACATTTAAGTCCAGCCGTTAGTCAACTATTAGTGTTTCCATCAATTTGATAACGTGGCAAAGGTAAAAAGATAATTTTACCCTTGATTAAATTTTAAAATTACTATTATATAATTTTATTAATTTTTTTATTAATTAAAAAAAAACTTTGTAGGGAGCACCAGACGCTCCTCTTTTTAGAGAGTTGGGGTTAGTGCTCCCTTTTTTTAATATATTTTAAAATATAATAATAATTTTTAAAATCAATAAAAAAATAAAAGGCATTTTAGTCTTTTCTTAATCTATGTTAACGGTGTTCGCATTTTTGGGCAGAGCGCCTATTTCGAAAACTAATAGACCTGTTTGAAATTTTGACTAAAACTTAAGGGGATAGGGGTATTTTACGTATAAATAAAATAAAAATAACTAAAAAGAGAAAATATTAGTTTTGAAAGCTTGAATTGCCTCCCAAGAAATGCTTCTTTATAAGCTTAAGGCTCATTCCATTAACCATGAATGTTCCAACAGCCTTACTAGTAATTTCTATGATACCACAAGGATAGACTTTAACCACTTTGAAAGAACTCAACCATCTTGATTTGTGTTTCCATAAAAAGAGCTTGACTAATTTGGTTAGTAACATTCGTTGTCCAAACTTAAAATCAAGATTAATTGAAGGTGGTGAAATCTGCTCATTTTTCCCCATAAAGGCTTCAAGGGGTTTCTTTGGATATTTTTTGTCAAAAACCTCTTTAGCCAACTCATCAATTGTATCCATTCCATGCCAACTTTCTGTAGAGGAAGGATACTTAGTTGTATTGAATATATTAAACTTGACGACCTTCTCTCTAACTTTGAAAGTTATCTTGTCATTCTTCATATCTATGATTACTCTAACTATAGCCAAGAATGGTTATCCAAAAATACAAGAATTTTAGCATCCTCTTTCATCTCAAGAGTCCACCAAAATGAACAACTTCACAACTTTAACCAAAACATCCTCTATAATCCCAATAGGGTACTTGATTGTTTTGTTTGCTAACTATAAAGAAACTATAGTAAGTTATATCTTCTTAAGTCCAAGTTTCCTAGCAATAGACAAAGGCATAATTGAAACACTAGCACCAAATCACACAAAGCTTTAGAAAATTTAACACTCTCAATAGTACAAGGGATATAAAAACTCCTTGAATTCTTAAACTTTGGTAGAAGCTTATTTTGGATTATGGCACTACACTCCTTAGGAAGTGCAACTGTCTCAAAATCTTTCAGTTTTCTTTTCTTAGTTAAGATGTCTTTCAAAAACTTCATATAAGTAGGCATTTGTTCTAAAGCTTTTGTAAAAGGAATGTTGATTTAGAGCTTCTTAAATACCTCTAAAAACTTTTAAAATTGACTATCAAGTTTTTGTTTCTAAAAACATTGAGGGAAAGGTGGTGGTGGTTATGATGGATTTGATTGAGTTTTCTCACCTTAAACTTGTTCCTCAAAACTTTCACCCACTGTTTCTTTTTTGACAGACTTACCTCGAGAATTTGATTGCATACTACTACTTTCTACCTCTTTCCCACTTCTAAGTGTGATTGCATTGCAATGCTTTTTACCTTTTCTCCTAAGATTGGTTTCAATATCACTAGGTAAAGTCCTTTGAGACCTATTGTTAATGGTATGGGCGAGTTGACCCACTTGTGTCTCAAGATTTCGAATTGTTGCCGCCTGACTTTGAATGATAGTTGCTTGATTTTAAATGATGGCATCATTCTTTGCCATGAATTGCATGAGTAACTTTTACACAGATGGCTTTTTCTCAAGCATAAGAGCTCTAACTTGAAGTGGAAATCCAAAAGGAAAATTTGGCTTTGGAGTTTATGAAGATCCTTCATTATTGTTTCAAGAAAAGTTAGGATGATTCATCCAACTAAGATTATAAGTGTTAAAATACAGATTGTCCTGCTACCTATTAAGGTTTCCAATGAAATGTATTGATTCAAATTAACTGAGCAATGATCACTAGAATGCCCTTCTCCACACATATCACAAGAAACAAATGGGCTCTAAACAAAATGAACCCCTAAAATATCAAATTTCTTAGTTAATGCAGCTACTTATGTAGTCAAAACATTAATAGTTGTTGGTCCCAAAAAGAGTGCTAAAGGGAGAGTGAATAGCACTAAAATATTTTAAAGGAAACTATTAAGTCTGAAAAACTATTAAACAAATTTGGAATGGAAAGTTTAAAACTTGTTAAGGTTGAAAGACACCAAGTGAAGAAAAAGTTAAGAGAAGTGGACAAAACACAATATTTATAATAATTTGGTCTACCTAACCTGTAGCCATTACCTTGATCTTCCCAATCAAGGATTTTTAACCCAACTTCACTAAAACTGGTGGAATTAACAGCTTCCATCAAGCTTTTACAAAGTGAGCTTTTAAACCAAGTTCTAAACCTTTACAACAATCCCTAAACTTTCTTAAGCTTAGTAAACCCCTTAGAGTGCTTCGTACACTTTAATAAATCAAGAAATGAAGAAAATATGGAGTATAATTGATCACCTATCTGATCTAAGATGTACAAAGTTAAGCTCAACACTTTTACAAAGGATGGGAGTGAAATACAAGTGTAAAGAGAATGTTTTTGGTCTTTTAAGCTCAAAATCACTTTGGATAGCTTTTCTTTGTATTTTTTATTGTTGAAGAAGCTGCAAATCCTTGAAAAAACACTTCTAGCTATTGAAGACAGAAACTAGTCATTTCTGGCCATTATTTTTTTTCTTTTGTGTTTAAATTCAAATGTGCAGATAATGCTTCATTAACCAATTAAAGGTAGGCTTTAACTGATTAAGCCTTCTCTGACTTGCGCAGTGCTTTTTTATGTTAACCAATTATCGATAGCTTTAATTGATTAATAATTTTCTATTTTCAAGCATGTTCAAGCACTATTGTTGGCTAGCCTCTTTTCAATTGATTAATACTTACTTTAACTGATTGAAGCTTCTCTCCATTCATCCTTAACTGATTAAAATAGGCTCTAACCAATTAAAAATTCTTCAACTTTAAATCTCTTGGTTTGGCACCATGGACAGTCATCAATATTTTAAATTTGAATTTTACACTTCTTGACACTTTTAACTGTGACCTTTAATCAGTTAACTCTTTTTCTTTAACTAATTAAAAGGCTTCTGTTTTACATCCAATACCTATTTAACTAATTAAACCTTATTTTAACTAGTTAAGACCTTCCTGTCTGTCCTTAGTGTAGAGCCCATAATTGCTTTAATTGATTAAGGATTTGTGTTAATCGGTTTAAGACTAATTTATCTTCATTAAAGCTCTTTCTTCTTTGCTTGTTTAACCAATTAACCCATCTTGCAACTGAACAAGCATCTTGATGTGCTTTCAAGTGCTAAATATATTAATGAATTTAAATTTTCTCCTACACACTTAAATAATATAATTAGATACCAATGATGACAAAACACTCTTAAATTAAAAGTGCAATGTTTATGTTCAATATAAATGATTCAAATCTTTATGCATAATGAGTATTGCTTCCCCTTAGTTAATGCATCTAGTTTTCTTTAAAGATTTGCAATAAAATATTTATAATATCTATAGTAGTTAAGCAAGATATACAATATCCACAATAGCTATGCAAGATATATTGAATACCTATAATAACTAGCACATAATATTCAACAAAACCATAACTAAGCATCACACACATAAATTAAACATAAAGACCTATCAAACTCTATTTAACTTAGTCTTCCTTCTCTCTTTTTTTGTCATAATTAAAAAAGATATTCAAAACTCTCCCTTAATGAGTGCATCTAAATTTTCTTTTAATCTTTAAATCAGACTTTAATGAATGGGAATCATAAGCACTCATACGCCTAAGTTATACAAGCTTATAGATATAGTTTAATAACTTTAAAAGTCAAGCTTGTAACTATATAAGAACAAATGTATGAGAGTTAAATAATTTCAAGAACTTGTTAAGGATCACTCAAATAATGTTCAAGCAAATTTGATCATTTTATCATAATCAAAACTACAATAATTATAAAGCTAATAATAGCATCCATCTCATGAATACCGGCAACTCTTCTAGGGCCATTGGTAGTTATTAGATGCCATCTCTTTCAACAAGTCATATGCCTCGTCAATAGATTTTGTCATTAATGCTCCTCTAGCTACAACATCAATGGTAATTTTAATAAGACCCATCAACCCATTATAAAATGTCTATACCTATAACCAATTAGGTAACCCATGATGAGGACATCATCTGAGTAAATCCTTGTACCTTTCCTAAGCCTTATACAATAACTCTATATCTAGTTGCATGAATGATGTGATGTCATTTCTCATCTTTGATGTCTGGGCTAGTGGAAAAAACTTAGCTAAAAACTTTTAAGGAAGATCATCCCAAGTAGTAATAGAACCAATAGAAAGTGAATTCAGCTAATTCTTTGCCTTGTTTCTCAATGATAAAGGAAAGAGTCTTAGTCTAATTGCATCATTAATGACTCCATTATGCTTGGATGTATAACATATCTCTAGAAAATTCATAATATGAGCATTAAGGTCATCATTAGGTAAGCCTCCAAATTGTATTGAAGTTTGAATCATTTGGATGATCGCTAGCTTGATTTTAAAGTTATTAGCTTTTATTGTAGGTCTTCAAATGCTAGAGCTAAGACCTTGCACAAGAGGAAACATATTCCCTCAAAGATTTATTCTCTTCCCCTTGTTGTTGTTCAGCCATTGTTTCGATGTGAGTTAAACCCTGTGAGTTTTCTCTTTGAAGTCTTTGAAAAATCTTTTCAATTTCTAGGTCAAAGGAACAATCTTCAAACTTTTCACTCTTAGTATACAATGACTAAAAGTACCTGAAAAAAAAAAAAGAAAAACAAAGCTTGAAGTAAGACTAATTTACTTAGTATTAATACTAGCAAGAAAGTAGACAAACAAATCCTTGGCAACGGTGCCTAAAACTTATTGTCCATTTTATCACACAAGTGTATGTATCGTAATAAGTAAAGTGTTGAATCTCACAGAGAATTGTACCAACTTTTGCTAAATAGTAAAATTAATATAATCTAGTTTTATTCAAATAACTGAATTAAAGTGATTAATTAAAAGCAAAATAAAACTAAATAATAACTAAATTAAATCTAAAAGCTGATAGGCAAAACTTTACTAGAAAAATTCAATTAATAAAAAACTTAGGATTACAATATCCCTCAACACTTTCATCTGAATCTTGTTTCTCTTTCTAAACTTACTTCAGTGGATTGAGTTGCTAACCTAAAGTCCCAATTTATTTATAAGCCTTTGTTGAGGTTCTTATAAAAATATCTCTCTCAAGTAATTTACTATATGTCTATATAAATTCAACTAAAGAAAAATTCATTAAGCTCGTTCTCTAATCTTAGCTACATTCGACACATAGGTATATGTTTATCCTATATGCAAATCAAATCACCTAATCAAAATCTGAAAAAGGAAAGCTTGGATATTAGAACTGGGCACCGCGGCCTTGCTCCTTGAACGCCATGGCTTTGTGCTCTCTGTTACAGTATGATGATTAGTGCAGATTCTACTACAGCCCCTCTTTTTGTGACGCAATTTTCACCTTGTTCTGATCCGAACTGGAGAAGTGGTAAACATGAAAGTTGTAGCCCTGTCTCTTAGCTTTCCAATGACTTAAAAATCAAATCAATTGTACTTCTAGAGTTCAAGTTATGCTCAAAATACTACAATATGTACGAGAGATGCACTTAGCCATACTTGTATTGTTTATCACCAATTAAGTCCTTTTCATTTGAGAACCTTTAAAAGTAATATAATAGATCAGTAATAACTAAAGATATTTTAACATAAAATTAAACTAAAACAACTTGAATTAAATTGACTCAACGTGATTTAGACTAAATTAAGAAAAGCAAATAAAACTACCTAAATCCGAACCTAACATTCGAGAACTTAGCTATTTTAGTACTCAAAATGTGGTAAAATAACTCTATGTAATAGAGTTATCACACCTCCAAACTTAAGATTTTGCTAGTTCTCAAGCAAAACATAAAATAAAAGGAAATAACATAAATGAAAAACACAACTAACTAGAGGTAGGTTGCACCAAATCAATTATCACCTTTTATTTCCTCATAAGTTGTCCCATATTCTCAACTCAAAACATAACATAACTACTATCCAAGTTCACGTTTCAATTCAAATACAAGCTCATTCTTGAATGGATTTCTGTGTGTGTGTGTGTGAAATCTTTTACAATGAACATCATGCCATCTGAAGAAATTTATTCTCATACAAAATTCAAATTAGTACTAGAGTTCCATAGGTTTATTCTTCATATTTCTCTCCACTAATGTAGATTGATACTTAATCTAGGATCATTACGTTTTAATCAAGCTTGTAATGTATGGTTAGGGTCAAGGTAGGATAAAAGATATTTTTATAGCTTAAATCAACCTAAGCACATAATTATCTTACGAACTTTATAGAGCTTCAACTTTATTCTAAGTACACCCTGTTTCTTTTCTTCCAACTTTTTTATTTATCAAACACTTTATTCTTTTATTTCTTTTTTTTTTATCACAAGTTAACACTCCCAAACTTATTGCTTTTTGTAGGTACTAGGGTGAATACTAGCTCAATCTTTGAACTTTTTCAACAATTCCACCTTTTCTACCTTTTTCAACATTTAGTTCAATACACTTCCTAAAATGATCTACATACTTAAGAGTGAGGGATAAAAATTAGAAATTTATTTATAGGCTAGGCTTAATTAATTATATGTTCAAACAAAGAAAAGAAAAAATTAGCTAAAAAGGGGTAAATGAAAGATAAACTTATACAAAGGTAGGCTCGAAAGGCTCCAACGGTTCAAAGATAGCCTAAGTCATCTCTTTAATTAGGTATTGCCTAAGATTTCGCTTCAAGAGAGAATCAAACAAATTCTAGAACTGAAGACATAATTTAAAAATTTACAGTCATATAAACCTTTTTTAGATGTGCATAATATTCAAAATAAAAGATATCGTGCTCAATTTGTAGAAAATTTCTCCTAACAATGATGCTTAACATAAGAGTTCAATATAATACTCAAATAATATTCACATTTACTAAAAGAAAAAGATAACAAAATAATTTGGTTTCATTATTGGATAGGTAAATCAAAGAAATTGCCACAACTAACTCTAGCTCAAGTTCTTAAAGCATGCAAAAAATTAAATGATAATAAAGTTATCACCTGCTCTTGTTCATAACTTGAAGCATTGAGGCTTGTAAGCTCAATTGTACAAAGATCATTTGAATGATTTGCATTTTTTTTAAAAGAATTTATCAATTGTTTTTAACTTACTCATACTTTAATCAAACCTTAAAAAAAATTGACACAGTTAACGTCCAATATTCTTATTTTATTTCTATTTAAACTTAAAATACTAAATATAAAACTATAATGCAAAAAATATTAATAGTTAAATACAATATACATGATTAATAATTTCCTCTTATATAATCAAGATTGTTTAAAGACTAAATACTCAAGATAATTTCTTTTTATATACTCAAGATAATTTCCTTTCAACTAAATATAAAATGTAAAGCACACAAAAAAGATATACTCAAGATAATTTCCTTTTATATAATCAGGATTAATAAAACAATGATACAATGATCAAATTTTAAGAAACAGCTAATAGTGCAACAGTACAACTTATATTTAAGAATTATATAATAAGTATTTAATTTTTAAAGTCTAAAATCATGGAAAATAAAATCCATATAACAAAAAAAAGAAGAATATGACAAGTAAAGGATAAAACTCACATAACAAAAAAGAAAGAAGAAGAACATGGTTGATGGTTTGTAGAAATTTAGAAAAGAAAATCTATAGAAACTTAAAACATGCACAAATAGAATATAAATGGAATAATAATAATAATAATAATAATAATAATAATATAAATAGAAAGAAGAATATAAAAAAAATTTTACCTCCCCCTAATTTCTTGAATAATGAAGTGTGTTTCGGTAGTGATAAAAGGACAAAAGAAAAAAGAAAGAGAAAGAGGTGTGGAGAAACTTATATTAAGGTAAAGTTGAGTAGAGTTTGTGGGGTCATTTTATTATTTTCTATTTATATAAATTAGTAATTAAAAAATTAATTTGAGGGGGCCATTAAAAGAAAAAAGATATAATATATAAAAAATTTAATTATTTTGGAAGGGTTTAGGGTTTATATATGAGAAGCTAGTAATCAAATAATTTTCAACAAACAAACAAAATCAAAATTGAGAAGCTATAAATAATAGAAAAGAATCAAAGTTTTAAACAAGCTTCTAAGAGATTTATATATGATTTTGTAAATGAATAACAAAAGAGCTTGTTTGTGAATATAAAATCAACTAAACAGACATACGTTTGAACTCAGGTCATTTATTAAACGAATTCTAAAATCTTATCTGAAATCGTTAGTTTATTTTATTAAACGAACCAAAACAAACTTAACTCAAGCTTATCCATGAATTGTTAGGTAAGCGAACTAGCTCATTAACACGTCTATACAAATAAAAGATTTGATCTTATTAAATTATAACCATTATAACCAGTATTTTATAAAAAAATAAAACACAAAAGTAATTACATTCGAACATTTAATTTAATGATTGGTATAGGTTTTCCCTATTCAAAGAATCGAATTCAAATCCTTATTTCCAATTTAAAAAAACTACCAAAAATAATTAACCTTGATACCATCATATCATTTGAAAAAGAAATTTAGTCATGGCCAATTGTATTATGTCCCAGTCATGATTAAATAATGTAATTCCATATATTTGAATCCCTTATTATTGCTAATAGTTTGATAAGGATAAGACTAACCTTTTTTCAATTTTTTTTTGGTGTTACATTTGATCAAATGTCATATCCCATGGGATATCCCCTATTATAATTAGGACCCACCTTAATAATATGCATGTACCCATTTATTACTTCCCTGCAATTATATGCATTATCATGACATTCAAATTTAACAATTAATTTTTTCTTAAACAATCTAGGCATGTCACAAATCAATACATGCATGCAACTAAGACTATACATCCTGCATCAATTTTTTATACATTTAGTAATAATAATAATAATAATAATAATAAGGTATAATATCTAAAAAAGTCACTAAATTATTTAAAAATTTTAAATAAATTTTTATTTTTTTATTGTGTTTAATTAATTTTTTATATTTTAATATTTTTTATGATTAATTATTAATGGATTGTCATTAGTGAAAATATTAATTGTCATTTTATATTCATATGACATTGACATGATATTAATATAAAATATAGATTATATCACATGATCATATTACATATCAAATTAAACATGACATATTGCATATAATGATAATTGACATTTTGACTGAAACAATCAACAATCATAAGAGTTTATTTGATTCAAAATAAAAATATAAAAATTTATTTAAAATTTTTTAAATAATTTAAGGATTTATTTGAATAACAACATTAGAAAATTATTCAAAACTAATAATAGAAGGGGAACCAAAAAAAATGTGAAGGGAAGTGGAATGTTTGACATGCGGAAGGAGGAGCCAAATTGTAAACGTCGGGGGTGTTGTGTTTTGCTGGCTTTTGTCTGCCTACTTCCCTTCCACGATCCCTTCATTTTCCAACTAATTTTTACAATTTGAAATTTCCTCTCTCTCTTCTCTCCAACGCTCTGGGGATCCAAACATACAAACTAATTAATCCCCCGCTTAATAACACCCGCCTTTCTCATCATTTCCAAACATACCCTTTCCCTTTCCCTTTCCCTTTCCCTTTCCCTTCCCCTTCCCCTTCGCCTCTCTCTCTCATCGACGTCTGCCTTTCATCAAACGGTTCGATTGGCCGTCGTTTTCCATTTCCCTTTCGATGCGTTAGATCTGGTATTCGCCTTCGCCATTGATTTCAACTCCGAGATCTAACGCTGGTTTTTCTTTGTTAGATCTAATTTCCAATCTATCATTTATTCCTTCTTTACTTGATCTGGATCTCTCGCGTGATTGCTGAGAGTTTTATCTTTCTAATTTGTTGAGATTGGGAGATCTTGACCTGATTTTCAGTGTTGAAACAGTTCCATGTGATTCGGCTTTCATTTTTCTTATTCATCACTGTGGAAATCTACAGTAAATAGTTATAGCTCAATTAACTGTAATATTATCTTCTCATTTTCTTTTTACTGTTGTATATTTACTGTGTTTAACTAATGTGGACCTCGACATTTATCTTTGATGAGGGAAAACAGTTATCTATTATTTGATGTGATTTAGTTTCTGCAAGAATTGAGTTCACAATTTGATGCAAAAGAATGAAAACATTTAGGTGAGGTTATTATCGGTTCGTTATTGCAGAAATCTAAAATCATAAGTCGGAGTTGTGTTGAATTCATGTTTAGTGGCCATACTCACAATGATCTAATGACCTCCATATTTTTCAGTCTATGGATGTTGTTTGCATGTCAATGCTTATTTAAGAACTAGCAAATCCGGTCTAATCTAGATATTCATCTTGATTGTACGGTAGCTTTATTCCTTTAAGGTTCACCTAGATCTGTCCCGAATGGGATAATGTGAGGAGCAGAAGATATTTAGTTGAAGTCAGGGCATTGAGTTGGTTAGTTGGGTATCTTGATTGTAAGATGCTGAAATTTCGCAAAACTTTGCAAATTTTGGTTGGTAGTTAATGGGAAAAGTATAGCTATATAACTGTGCTTTGTGCTGAAATTTTTTATTAAAAAATGTGGTTTTGGACTTTTTCCCTTAATTTCTCTCCGTGATAAGTAGGAAACATAAATTAAAATATCTTATTTACAAAAGGAGAAATAGTTGCAGCAAAGGTGAGTTACTGCTAGTCGAAGGTTCCAAAAGGTGGAAGGATAAGTTTTAGCTATTTATAAGAGATGTAAAGCCACTCTTCTGCTTTTTGTTTATTCATAACATGTTGGAGTATCAGGCTGTTATTGGTTGATCTGAGTTATGAACTCATATCTTTGTTAAATTTATGTTATTACGCAAGTTTGTTTTCAGCATGTCTTTGTAGACTAGTCTCACTACCATTTTTAATTGTGATTTCAAAAGATTGGCAGTTTCCAAGTCTTTATCATATTTATTGCTATTACTTTTGTAGGACACTCATTGCTGATGTGGTTGAAAACTCTTGGACATAATATTCACATGGATGGGTTACTTAAAGAACATTGAGTGGTAAAGGCTTTAGGGTTATCACTTGCAGCAAAATATAAAATGGCTCCAGCTAGTAAGGCTGATAGAAAGGCAGTTGTCGATGCAGCTGCTTGGATGTTCAATGTTGTCACTTCTGTTGGAATTATTATTGTCAATAAAGCCTTAATGGCTACCTATGGTTTCAGTTTTGGTAAGTTTCTTTGAAACACCTTTTATTTGTTTTTCCCCTCTCATTTGCCGCTAATAGTTAAATGATGTTGTGGCCAGTTAGAGTTCAATTGAATTTGGAATTTTTACAGTCAAATTCTTCTTTATCTTAAAGACAATTATTTAGGATCAAAGTGGTAAGGTGCCATGAACTCAACATTTAAAATGCAAATAGATGAGAAGTTTGTTGAACAAGATGATTTTTTAACAGTTGTGAGCGTTATCTTGGAAAATGAAATCATTGGGCAGAATGGTTCTATAGTTTTGAAAATTTAGATTGTGGAGTGGTAAGGCTGGAAAATTATATGAGCAATCATGTAAATAAAGCTGTAGAATTGGCCTTATCATATGCAGAATTGAGCATGATGTTCAAACCTAGGATAAGTTTAGTGTAGGATTGTGGGGGCTGTAAATGGTGGAGAATGTGAATGGCATGGGCTATGATTCCTTTTCCTACCCACCCCACTCCAGTTTAATTGTTGAAGGAGAGTAAATGGGTCGAATTTGTGGAAAGCAATTTAAAATAGAAAAAACATGTCTTGATGTAAGCCAGAGACTAACAGAAAGCGTTTGACTTGGAAGTTGGAAGTAGCTGGGATTAAGTATAGGATGAAGGTGATGCTGGAAAATAATGATCGTACATAAGCTAAAGATTTCTCCTTTTTTTTTTAAACTTTCTGAATTTTCCGAATATCCTTGATGCAATAAGGATGTAAATATACTGTCACTGATGCCTTTGTATTTGACTGCAAATGATTGCAGCTACAACATTAACTGGTTTGCATTTTGCTACCACAACCTTGATGACGGCTGTTCTAAGATGGTTAGGATACATTCAATCTTCTCATCTACCCTTGCCTGAGCTTTTGAAATTTGTTCTCTTTGCCAACTTCTCTATTGTTGGAATGAATGTTAGTCTAATGTGGAACTCTGTGGGATTTTATCAGGTATAGTATAATATTTGCTGGATTTTGCCAGTTGTATTGTTTAGATAATTTGGAAATCACAAACTTTCTAATTCAATGACAGATTGCAAAGCTTAGTATGATTCCTGTATCCTGCTTTTTGGAAGTTGTGATGGACAAAATTCGGTACTCCAGAGACACAAAGCTGAGCATAGCTGTTGTTCTTCTGGGTGTTGGTGTTTGTACTGTTACTGATGTGAGTGTTAATACCAAAGGTTTTGTAGCTGCCTTTATTGCTGTTTGGAGTACTTCTCTGCAACAGTATGTAAGTTGTTTATTCCTGTTCATATAAATTCAATTTCAATGTTCTAAATTGCTGTATTTTTTTTTATTTGTATTTTTAAGAACTTACAATGCAGTCATTAAATTTTTTTTGTTTATTGCTGTGCATATCAATTTAATCTCAATGTTCTATTACTGTATTTTTTTTTTTTTGTCTGTTTTAAAACTTACAATGTAGTCATTTATTTTTTTGTGTGTCTATTTGTGCAGTATGTGCATCACCTTCAACGAAGGTATAATCTTAGTTCTTTCAACCTACTGGGACACACTGCTCCTGCCCAGGCTGGAACACTGCTGTTAGTAGGTCCATTTCTGGATTATTGGTTGACAAACAAGAGAGTTGATGCCTATAGTTATAACCTAGCTTCTGTGGTAAGTATTCTATCTATTTGTGTTTTTTGCTTTATGATTTTTGTGAATCTTGGTTGTTGTTGCCTTAATTGTAGAACAATGTTAGCCTTTCCGAGAGTTGCTGTCAAAATCATGTTTGTCAATAAAATCGTTTTTGTTCATGAATGTGCAGACTATGTGCAGTTACTTGTCTTTCTTGTAACCCACAATTATATTTAATTTGCATTGCATGTGATGTTGTTGCTTGCATATCTGCATGCATTGCCTAATACCTCTTAGATGCCCTATGGTGCCTAACATCTCTTGTACTTATAGCCGCTACATTAAGTTTAGGGAGGATGCCTAGTGGAAATATTTGTGTTGAGTTCTTTTGATTGCAGAAAACCATTTAATTGTTAGTGTGATGTGTAACTTCACCTATAGCTTGTGCCTCTGATTTTTGGTTTTACCAGAAAATTCGCTCACAGCTGTTTGGTTCTTGGTCCTTGCAGACGTTTTTAGTTCTGTCATGTACTATAGCGGTAGGAACCAACCTCAGCCAGTTCATCTGCATCGGCAGATTTACTGCTGTGTCCTTCCAAGTACTCGGGCATATGAAGACAATCCTTGTGTTGATTATGGGATTCTTTATCTTTGGAAAAGAGGGCCTCAATCTGCATGTAGTTCTGGGCATGATCATAGCTGTGGTTGGAATGATATGGTATGGAAATGCTTCATCTAAGCCTGGTGGGAAGGAGCGCCGGAGCCTTTCCCTGCCGACCAGCAGACAACAAAAGCATGGTAGTTTGTCAGATTCTAATGAGCACGATGGGAAAGTCTAATTCTGCATGTAGGGTAAGTTAAGCATACAATGGTATAGCTGATTTCAGAAAGTTATTGGCTGTCATGATTAGAAAAACCAACCAACCATAATTTTAATTATTTTTATCCTGATTTTTGTAATTCTTATTCTTTGTATTGGGTTCACTCTGAGGGAGGGAATGGATCATTTTCGGATAGGATTAGATGCATTTGGAAATTTGCTTTTCTATTTCAGGAATATAATTTATATAAATTTTTTTAATGCCTTTTGTTCAATGTACTGAGCTATCATTTGAAATGGGTTTCCCATCTTTTTTTCTTTTTTTTTTTGGTTTTTTCGTGCTTTCTCTTATCTAAGAATGCCCAAAAATTGGTAACAAATTATAACTTTTTTTGGGGGAAAAGTAGTAAATTTAGGAAATTATTATATTAATATATCAATGCCATGAAAAAACAAAAAAAAAAACATAGAAAGGAAAAACTGCAATTAGAAGGTAAGAAGCAGCACATTGTATTGCAAGAACCATCTGTTAAACAGACAAGCCTGAGTCATATCAACCCAGGTTACTCAGTCAAGTCCAAATACAATATTCCTACAAAATCTGGAACAAAAATGTGAAATCATCTTGCCAGCATTCAATGCTTCTTAGAGAATAACCAACCCACGGCCTGCATGCTCCACCATCCTCATCATCCTGCTCTTCTTTCAGCATCTCACTTTGACCCATCAGTATTCAGCAAAACAGAGCCCACAAGAACTTCTCGCATCTGCAAATGGAATGTATGCATGCACATTACAGACCCAATACCCCCCCACCACGTACAACTCCCAAGATAAATGTTCTAGGTGTGGCAGGTCTATAATGAGTGGCCAAGACAGCAACCTGGTTAGCTGCTCTGCAATAAAGAAAATCTGCATGCTGCATGACGAGGACATTACCAAAGCTAAGCTATTCAACGGAGTACTCAGGATAAAACTGAAGGTCCCAGGTTATAAATAACAGGCCCCCATATCACGTCATCATTCGTCCTACCTTCCGGGTGTGGCAGATCCATGTTGAGTGTACTAGCCAGTAACCTAATTACCCTCTCTAGGAAAAAAGAGATTTGCACTGCACAACAAGATGTTAGCAAAGCTAAGCTACACAGAAGAAACTTATCTGGTTGAAAATGAAGATACTAGATTCTGTAAAGGCATGAAAAAAATATCCTCCTCTACTGGTAGAAACAGTTCTGGCCTGAAGAAATCTCATCTTTTAACTTTCGGGATGATAAAATATCCTCCTCTACTGCCATCAGCTCGGCTGCATATCACAGGAAATACAAAAGTGTATAACAAAAAGGGAGATAAAAAACAGTCCATGTACCTTTGATCACACCTCCACATTCAGCATTGCTAGGATTTCATAGTGCCAAGCCATCAATGACAAGTTTAAAACAGTGATTTGATGAAAGCTTTGAAGTTTCAAGAAAAAATAGCTCTGATTCTAAATATCATGCTATACTGCTACTAG
This sequence comes from Theobroma cacao, assembly GCF_053813885.1. Taxonomy (NCBI): domain Eukaryota; kingdom Viridiplantae; phylum Streptophyta; class Magnoliopsida; order Malvales; family Malvaceae; genus Theobroma; species Theobroma cacao. The sequence continues at coordinate 11,603,633 of NC_142646.1, forward strand.
TAGTATAACACCACCATTGCGCCTATTCCATTTGAGAAAATATATGCAATTTATGATTTATGAAGTAAAAGGAAACTTGAGTATAAGGGGTGAGGGAGATTAAAATTCAACGATTTCACCTTTCCTACGAAAGTTCAATGCTTGATACATGGCTCCTACATTATCCACCATTAGGTCCAAAGAGACTTGAACCAAAGGGATTTAAAGACTCTAAAGCAATTAAAAGTAGTAGAATTATCCTCAAATAGTAGCTAACAAAATGACAATCATTGATGAAAGAAGAAACAGACCAAGCTTGAGGCTTATGATCAATGCCAAGAAGCCAGATGAATGCATTATCTTCTTCACTATACGTATCAGTGAGAGCTAGTGAAGATAAAACGAAACATGATGAGAAAAATAACCATCAACAAGCACTTTTTGCAGAAAAATTTCCGTTCTTCCTAGGGAAACCCAACAGAAAGTACCATGATACTGATTCTTACTTTGTTTAAAAGGGAAATTGAATGACCTCCATTCATGCACGGAATAGTTTCAATATACAATTCTATCAAGCTTGACATTCACATCCAATAGTGTTATAATCAAAGATATTATGTCCTGTCAGAAGAAGAAACATGAGGAGGTAGAGCATTGTAGGTTGAAACAGAAAATTTAAACATTCTTATGCTGCAATAATTCCATACCTTTAGGTCACTGCTGAAACAAAAACATAACAAGGTAAAATTTTCATTAAAAAAAAAAAAAAAAAATCAAACTAAGCCTACAAAGATAGTGCTTTTGTCAACTTACCTTCAGTAATTCCAGAGCAGTAAAATTCCTGATAATGCTACCAAATTCGAAATTGGAAACCCTAATTTTGTTTTTCCTAAAAGAAAATTAACAAAGCAAAAAATGAAAGAATGATCATGTAAAAGCAAGTAAGAGATTAGAGACGTTATTACTGTAACAAAAAGACCGCAAAACCCGGAATCCATTAGCGCATAGACATAAGGATCTTGATTTTCCGTCGGCGGGCGGTCTCAGGATCTTCTTCGGGTCGAGACAAGAGTAACGGTTCGAATTTTGCGTTCAGAGCATCTACCAACAAACTGTAATACGTGTTCTTGCTGATCGGGATTCTCTTCCCGTAAATGTTGTAGTAATAGACAGGAGACTCGGTCTTCATCGGCGCCACCGGTGGAAGAGGAGACACGAGCTGCGTCTCCCTTCGACGCGGCGGCGGTGTCAGCGTGATCGGGGACTCCGATTTCTTTCCCATTTCTGAACAATCGTCGGATATTAGGGATTTGAGAGAAGAAGATGAAACAAAGGATGAGATTTAGACCGTTTGGCCGTTGCATAGGGTACCAAGAAAAGGCGGTTCCGAAATTTAAATGTGCAGATCAACGGAAAGATCTTTACATTTGTAGGCCGAAGCCCCGCGTTGACTCAACATTAAAATTAATTCATTTCTGTTCATTTTTTAAATTATTTAATTAATAAAAATTCTTTTGAATTTGGCTTTTTTTTAAAAAAAATTAGCATGTACTTTGAAAAATATAATTTAAATAAATTAAGAGCACCTTTGGTTAGCTGATCGAAAGGGGAATGAAATACTTATTTTGAGAGAGAGAATAAAAGAGGAATATATTAGAATCGATTTATGGAATGAAAATGAAATTATCATTTTAGTATTATTTTAATGTTTCGTTGAAAAATTAGTTTTGGAATAATAAATCCCAAAATGATAAAATATTTTTTTATAATTTAATAAAAAAATTTGAGATTTTTGAAACTTATTATCTTTTGACAATATATATTATTATCATTAAATTATAAATTTAATAAAAAATGATTATTCCTTAATACGGAAATCAACCAATCAAAGTAATAAGTTCATTTATCCCCCCACTACGCAAGCCGTGAAAGAATATAAATAAATAGATGAACAAACAAACAAATAAATAATCCATTTGAAAGTTTGATTTTAATTTTCATTAATAGTTAATGAAGTTTAGTACTTTTAAATCTTTGCAGCCACCAAAAGAATTTACAAATCTCTCTTGATAAGAGTGCTGTCAATGACCTTACTTGTGAGAACCATGCATAGCTTATGAAATAATCCAGTTTTATTGTCTAACATTCGGAAGTTAATTAACTATAAAATTACACAAAATTTAAGAAAAACACTACAATAAACAAATCCAATACAATTATTAGTTAAAAAAAACACTAACCATTTAAATTAAATCCAGTAGCTTATGATTAATTACTGATTGCTAGGAGATTGATTTTTAAAGAACAAGAGATAAACTAGTCTGCTTGACAAGAAAGAAAATCCCATCAAATAATAATAATTATTTCCCCTTTATAGAAGAAAATAATAATTCACTTTGCAAAGAAGCTGTGGCTCCAAATCCACAAGTAATTGCAAAGAGTCCTGGAGCAAATTTTTTGAGCAGGACACTTGGTCATGAATCCTTAAGCCGACAAAGGTGCACACCTACAAGTAATTGCAAAGAGTCCTGGAGCAAATATTTGAGCATAAAAGGAATCCACACAAGTGCCTAAGCAATTGACCATTCAAGGAAACAACATTTAATCTAAACATCTATAATCCACACTTGTCTTCAAGGGTTTAAAAACAACTCAAAATCAAGAAAATCACATTCAAAATTTGTGCGTAACAGCAAGGAAATAAATTCTCTGCCTGAATATATATTTCTTCAAAATATATACGAAGCACTCAACGCTTCTTAGAGACACCAACAGTCTTCCCTCTGCGACCAGTAGTCTTGGTGTGCTGACCACGGACACGAAGGCCCCAGTAGTGCCTCAGACCACGGTGGTTCCTGCATCACAGTATTATACATGTTAGTCTGCTACCCCATGCCCTCATAGCAAGAAACTAAACCACAAAAGTAAACTGAATCAACCAAGATGCAAACAACTTCTCAAGACTTTGTTAACCCACAGCAAATAAAACAAAGAAAAGTAACAGAGTAGACAAAAGTAAGTTATTTGACTTTGCATTTTTTCCTTTTGGCACAAACCTAATGACAAATGATATATCTTATTCACTCCCTATGGTTATTATATTATGTCTGGCGGATTACATAGGCAATAAATGACATAATATGATGATTTTCAAATTTCTAAATTCTTTGAGAGTACTAGACTCTTCCCATCTTAACCCAAATGAACATCATCAAGATACTGTAAAAAAGACTTCACATATGACAATAACCTGCATACATACTTCCTTGAAAGCTAGAACGAGTCAGCAGAAAAATCAAGGAAAGACAAATGTGCATTCCAACAAAATTGCCCAGATGCATAATAACAAAAAAGAAAGACCACAAACCCATTTCTAATAATTCAAATACACATGCTATAGAAGAGAATGTCTCAAATAAATTGTAGTCATTCAGTCATATTCTCGAAAGTGCTCACTAAAAATGTGCAACCCATTTCTAATAGTTGAAGGATATATAAAGAGTACCAAGGCAAACATAGAATCAAATAAAACCGCAACATTCATTCCTAGATAGAGTTGGCTAGATCATATCTTATAAAGCATCAAATACTTAGCATGTACAATCCAAAAGGCAAAAAATAATTTTATTGCAAAACAGTAAGAACAAAGAAAATAACCTGATTTTCTTCAAGCGTTCCAAGTCATCTCTCAATTTCATGTCAAGAGCATTAGACACAACCTGGGAGTACTTTCCATCCTTGTAATCCTTCTGCCTGTTCAAAAACCAGTCTGGGATTTTAAACTGCCTGGGGTTCGCAACAATGGTCATGAGATTGTCCAGCTCCTGTGCAGTCAATTCACCAGCCCTAATAACAACAAGAAGCAAATCAAATAAACCACCAAAAACTGAACACCATTCTACAACATCCCTTTGCCACAGGACTACACTATATACATATTTCCAACATTGGCACAGAAGACTACTTAATCCAAAGTATTATAATAAATCGTAACTCAGAATTTTCTTCTACAAGAACATTAATCTATCTATGTCTTGCCTCCCTAAATCGTTTCCAAATGAAAAACAAGAAAACCAAGTAATATCTTGTCTAACCTTTGTACCATAAAGCATGTTAGTTATCCACAACCGAGCATAAAATTGACATAAACTACCAAAAACACACCAGTTCCTTGTCTAAAGTTTTCAATGAAAAACAGACCTCTTGTTCATGTCAACATCAGCCTTCTTGCAGACAATGTTAGCGAAACGCCTTCCGATACCCTTGATGGAGGTCAAAGCAAACATAATCTTCTGCTTTCCATCGACGTTGGTGTTCAGAACACGCAAAATGTGCTGAAAATCTTCGTTGGCGACCAGAGACTACATGAAACATAAAAAAAAAAAAAAAAAAATTAATGAAGACACAACCACCAAATTTTCGAAAAAACAAAAAAAAAAAAACCAATTCAAATCAAGCAAAACCAATTTTATAAACGCTAATATCAAACCATAAAAACATATACACGAGGCATTTTTAGATCAAAAGATAAAAACCTCTAAGTCGGATCAAGAATTAAAAAGCATATAAAGCTACAGAAGAGATGAAGTAATGAATTAATGGGAATAGAGTAGTAAAGATTGGGTATTTGGAGGAGAAAGATGGAACCCTAATTACCATTTTTGCGAGAGGACGGAAGAGGCTCTGGGGTACTGACGAGAAGAAGCGAATAACTAACGCAGGCCAAGCTAGGGTTTTTGTAACGAAAGGTCAATTAATATATTTTTTAAAAATAATAAAATTCTGAGATAACATATAAGGGTGTTATATGTACCTAGAAAAAATATAGGGGAGTTATGAATATATATGAATAATTTTTATATTTTATAATATTTAATGTATTTTTTAATATTCAATATTCATATTTATATTGTTATATTTTTATCTTTTGCTTTTATTTAGTGTACTTCATTTTTATTTATTAAGTTCATCCCTTCTATTTATATAAATTCATTTTCGATCCATCTACGTGTGTCTGTAAATAAAGACATTATAGTTGATGGTAGATATAAGAACAAAAAATGAAATAAAAGATCTTCTTACATTCCTACTACTTTTTTCTAATATTCACTTTCAAAGTTATATTTTATAACACGTTATCAGCACGAGGTTGTGACCAACTGAAAAGGTAATTTTTTTTAATTCTTCAACCAATTATATTTTAGTTTTGTGTACTGTCCAATTGGCCTAAAGTCGACAATGGACCTTGAGCCTCTTTCCGTCTCTTGAAGCAATGGTGGGTCTCAAAAAATCCCTTAAGTTGTCAAAATTAATTTATGGGTCTAATTTCCATACGCAAAATTATGACAAATATTGAAATGCCCAAGTTCCATGTCCTAGAAGTGAGTGGAAGCAATTATCTGTCCCGATACCTTTTGTGGAGATACATCTTCAAGGGTAAGGTCTTGTAAATGCAATTATTAAAGACAAGAACGCATAGAACAAAGATAAGGCAAATGCACTAATTTTCCTTTGTCAGCATTTGCATGAGAGCCTGAAGACTCAATATTTATCCGTTCGAGACCTTAAGATCCTGTGGACAAGGTTAAAAGTGAGGTATGATCATACCAAGACTATTATCCTCCCTCAGGCATAGTATGACTGGTAGCATCTCAGGATGCAAGATTTCAAATTAGTGTCCGACTATAACTCAGCCTTATTTGATATTGTGTATCTGCTAGAGTTATACTATATTAAGCTCACTGAATCAGAGCTATTAGAGAAAACTTTCTCCACCTTCCATACTTCAAACTTCAAATATTGTATTGCAATAGCAATACTAGCAACGTCAATTTAAGGCATACTCAGAGTTGATTTTTGTCCTCTTAATTGTCGAGTAGACTAATGAACTGCTGCTCAAGAACTATGATCTTAGACTTGTTGGCTTGAAAGCATTGCTTGAAGCAAATGCTAGCTCTAATAAAAATATAGGTTGATTTAATGGCCATAAGTGTAGGCAAAGGCATAACCCACGTTGGGGTGATGGGAGGCTGCCCTAGGTAATCCAATCTTGGCTCGAATCATGGCAACGACAAGAAACCCAAGAAAAAGCATGATGAAAATATCTACCATTAGTATGGCATGGCTGGACACTGGTCGCATACTTGTCGTATGTCAAAGCATTTTGCTTATCTATACCAAGCATCTCCAAAAGATAAGAGCAAGCGTGTTGAAACTCATGCCAGTGAAAATCCTACTGCTATTTAATGACTCCTCCTACTCTTGTATAAGCAAAAACATCTTTGGAAGTCTCTGATTTCTTAGAGGACCTTGATTACCAAGATAAGGCATCAAATTAGTGAAAGATGTTGATTTCTCACGTAAGTGCATGTATCGTTAACAAGTACTATAATAATAAGTAGAATTCGTTCCCACGGAGAATTGAAGTAATTTCTAATTGCTAACTACTAAAATTTAAACATATTAATCTTATCCAAACAACTTAATTATTAAAAAGAAAAATTGAAACTAATAACTAAAACTAATCTAAAATCTATCAACAAAATTATTTTGTTAAATTTGAGTGAGTACCAAATTTAAGATTATGATATCCTTCAATACTTTATTTGGATATTCTCTCTCTCTCTCTCTCTCTCTCTCTTAACTCAATTTAATGGATTAAGTTATTAACCTAGAGCCCTAAATTTTTTATAAGTCTTTGTCGAGTTTCTTATACAAATATCTCTCTTAATTAATTTACTGTTTGTCTATGCAAATTAAATTGAAAAAAGATTTATAAAGTTCGTGCTTTAATTTTGGCTACGTATGACTTATAGGTGTATGTCTACCCTATATGCAAATCAAACCACCTAATCAACTAAATGTATTCGATCATACGTTATTTTATTCAAAATCTACTTAAACCTCCTTCATTAAGGTTTAACTTTTGTTTCCAATTCAATCTAATTGATGATAAGACAATTATAAGCATTAAGAACAGAATAAAATAAACAACTTAAATCCATCAAATATAAGTAAAAGAGAGATAAATAAATCAGACTACATATTGAGTTTAACCATAATCTTAGATAAATGACTTAGTTCCTCATTAAGTCATACATCATCATCAAATAAAATTTAAATATTAAAAACAAAAACAAGGAAAAAAGAGAAAAAAAAATAGGAAAACTCAAGAATTGTAATTTTGATCTCCAAGTCTCCTTGCATCCTTCAAATTCTTCTCAGTTTCGATAACTTTGTGGGTTGATTCTTAGCTTTCAATCCGGTGTTTATTTTTTTTTAAAGTCCTCCAAAAGTTATTTTTACAGGGCTTTGAAGTTAGGCCAAGTTGGGTAAAGAAAGAAGTTAATTCCAAATAAGATTTTCTCATCAGACTACGTGGGTCGCGGCCTACCTCCTCCAAGGTTGTGGCCTTGACCATTTAAATAGTAGTAATCATAATTGTTCTAGCACTACTGCAGTGCTTCAACTTCGACAAGATTTTTCATTATCTTTTAGGTCGAACTGGGCAAAGTGGTAAATATAAAAGTTGTATCTTTTTCTTTCCAATGGTTAAAGAATCACTTCATTTTGAGCTCCGTAAAGAGAGTTATAGATGAAATACTGAAATATGTGCAGTGGAGGTCTACACTTTAAAATTACTCTTCTTCTTCCATTAAAATTCTTCTTTCATCAAATACCTATAAAAGCACAAATAAATCAATAACAACCTATCTTAATCACATTAACACCAAATTAAACATAAAATTAACTAAAACTAGATTAACTCACCTAAATTACTAATTTAAAATATTTTAAATAAAACTTACTAATTACTATGCATTATTACAAAAACTAAGTCAAATTACTATCAAAATTAAACCCAAATAACTTTATATCAGAGAGTTATTAGAGGACATCCCAGACTTAAGGTTTGACGATTTTACTCTTTTTCTCATTCTTTTATCTTCGAATGTATTATCCTCGATTGATTATTCTCAAGAAAAAACAATATGGTCATTTATAAAAAATTATTATGAAATTGATTCCATATTTGTTATTTAAAATTTTTCAATCCCATGGCTAATTTGTAAATTTTCATAATACTTAACACTTGAAGTTGTCAATACAAGTGCAAATGGGAATCACCGAGAAAAGGGAAGATGTCTGTTTGCTTAATAGTGCAATGACACATACCAGACTTTGTGGCAATAACTTTTTCTCAAGTGTGACATTATGCAAGACAAATGTCCATACAGTAGTAGGTTCGTTGGGATTATTGATGGCTCCAAAAATGCCACAATTGTTCTACCAAATGGAACACCTTGCATATTGAGGATGCATTGCTAAGTAGTAGATTAAAGAGGAATCTACTTAGCTTCAAAGATGTTTGCCATAATGGGTACCATCGTGAGACAATTTATGAGCAAAATAAGGAATATCTCTGCATCACTTCTTATAAGATAGGCCAGAAAACCATCCATGAGAAGTTGGAAGCTTCCACTATAGGATTGTATTGTGTCACTATTAAAGCTATTGAATCTTACGCTAACCATGTCCTGGAAACTAGTAAATCTCAATGAGTTTGGAATTTGGCATGATCGTCTAGGTCACTTGGGAGCTACGATGATGCGTATGATAATCCAAAATACTAGAAGACACCCTTTAAAGGATAAAAAGGCTTTGTTGTCTAAAGATTATACCTACAAAAGTTGTTCACAAAGAGAGCTCATTACTAAACCTTCTATGACAAAGGTGAATAATGAATCTACTTTTTTCTTGCAAAGAATCAAGGGTATTATTTGTGGACCAATACAACCAAGTAGGCCGTTCTAATATTTCATGGTATTAATAGACGCGTCCTATAAAAGGTCCCATATTTGCTTGTTATCTAAACGCAATGTCGCCTTTGCACGTTTTTTTGTGCAAATTATAAAACTCCGAGTACATTTCCCTAATTATCCAATCAAGAGCATAGGATGGATAATGCTGGTGAATTTACATCAAAAAGCTTTGATGCTTATTGTGCTTCACTAGGAATGAAGGTTAAGCACTCAGTTCCATATGTTTCATACTTAAAATGGATTGGCAGGATCCCTCATTAAATGCATCCAAATTATATCTCATACTCTATTATTGAGGACAAAGCTCAACTATTCAACATGGGGTCATGTTGTTTTGCATGCAACGACATTAATAGGATTGCACCTTACTGTTAGTCTCTCACAGTCTCTCGTACAGTTAGTTCTAGGTTATGAACCAGACATTTCACATTTCACATTTAGGCACCTTTGGTTGGGCTGTGCACGTGTTTGTAACACCATCAAAAAAGACAAAAATGGGTCCTCAATGTCATTTAGCATTTACGTTAAGTTTGATTCACCATCCATTATTAGGTTCTTGGAACTAACGACGAGTGATTTTTTTACCACCAAATTCACATATTGTTATTTCAATGAAACAATGTTTTCACCAATTGGGATACCTAAAGCTTCCATGGCTAAGAAGCAAAAACCAATTGAGATTCCTTGGAATGAGAAAAATCTATCCCATTTAGATCCAAAAACTCCTAAATGTGAAAATAAGGAACAACGTATAATCTATTTACCAGCTATTGTCAATAAACTTCCTGACCAATTTAATGATGCTACCAAGGTTACAAAGTCTTATATTCCAACTATGAATATTCCAACTAAGATTGTTATTCCTGAAGAACAGGTTGAAATGGATCAAAATGGCTCACGCTTGAAGTGTGGAAGATCAATAGGATCAAAAAACACTATCTCTCGAAAACGAAGGGGGAGAAATCAAGAATCCACTCTAAAAGAGCCTAGTGTTGAGCTTGCTCTGGAAGAGCCTATTGCCCCTGAACAAGCATGAACCCATGAAAGGACAATTGACTTCAGGAATATTGAGATTTTCATTACAAATTTTAATGTGATTTGGGATCAAAATGAGATAATCCTCGATGATGCTTTTGCATTCTCAATTGCTCATGAGATTATAAATGATGATTATGGACCACGATTTATTATTGAATGTCATCAAAGGCAAGATTAAACCAAGTGGGAGGAAACAATTTAGACTAAATTGGCTTCTCTAGCTAAACAAAAGGTTTTTAGGTTTGGAGCTAGAACCCTGGACAATGTAAAGCCCATTGGATACAAGTGGGTCTTTGTTTGAAAACAAAATGAAAAAAACAAGGTCGTGAGGTATAAAGCTCGACTCGTTGCCCAAGGCTTCTCTCAAAGACCTAGGACTGATTATGATGAGACATAATCACTGGTGATCGATATGATTACCTTTCGTTTCCTTATTAGCCTAGTAGTTTTTGAAAAATTAGAAATACGTCTTATGGATGTTGTGACGGCATATCTATATGGTTCATTAGACTCCGATATTTATATGAAAATTTTCTAGGGATTCAAAATGCCTGAAGTATATATTCTTTGCAACTTATTCTCAATAAAGTCACAAAGATCTTTGTATGGGTTAAAGTAATTCGGCTGCATGTGGTATCAACGCTTAAGCGAGTACCTAATTAAGGAAGAGTACAAAAATGATTCTATCTGCCTATGCGTGTTTATTAAGAAATTGAAAATCAGATTTGCTATCATAGCAGTTTATGTCAATGATATGAATTTGATTGGAACTCTAGAAGAGTTATCAAAAACTACTGAATATTTGAAAAGGGATTTGAAAGTTAAAGATTTAGGTAAAACCAAACTTTGTCCTAGTTTAGAGCTTGAGCACAAAGCAAATGGAATACTTGTCCATCAGTCAGCATATATTGAGAGATTGCTTAGACATTTTAACATGGACAAGGCTCACCTATTGAGCACCCTTATGTGTGTCAGGTCTTTTGATCCCAAAAGGACCCATTTCATCTTAGAGAATATGATGAGGAGATTCTTGGTCCTGAAGTAACATATCTCAATGCAATTGAGGCTTTAATGTACTTAGTACAATATACAAGATCGAATATCGCTTTTGCGGTAAATTTATTAGCATGTTTTAGTTCTAAGCTAACGCGGAGACACTAAAATGGAATAATACGTATCTTTTGTTATCTTTGAGGAACCATAGATTTTGGATTATATTATTCCAAGGATTCCACTAACTTTGGTTTAGTTGGATACGTTGATACGGGATATAAATTTGATTCGCACAAAGCTCTCTCTTAAATATGTTATTTATTTTTCTACAATGGCACCGCCATTTCTTGACACTCTATTAAGCAAACGCTGTAGCTACATCCTTCAACCACTCCGAAATTATCGCTCTATATGAAGCTGAAAGAGAGTGTGTTTGGTTGAGATATGTTATGACGTATATTCATAATTCTTATTGTTTAACAGTGGTTATAAATTCTCCCACTATAATTTACGAAGATAATACTGCTTGTGCTGCACAAGTAGGGAAAGATATATTAAAGGTGACAAGACCAAGCATATCTTGTCGAAATTTTTCTACATTTACGAACTCTAGAAAAGTTGACTAGTTGATGTTAAACAGATTCACTCCACCAATAATCTTACAGATATTTTTACCAAATCATTGTCAATGTCAACATTTAAGAAATTAGTACATGGCATTGGAACGCGGCAAGTTGATAAGATGAAAGATTGATTTGATTCTGAAGTGGCAAAGTATCAAAAGCTTTAGAAATGGTAAACCCCAGAAATGGCAATATGGCTCTATTGAAAGGGAGCAATTATGGATTATGCACTGTACTCTTTTTTCCTTTTGATCGATTTTTGTCCCATTGGGTTTCTCCGACTTAAGGTTTTTAATGAGGCAATCCAGAAGTGGCAATATGACTCAATTGAGGGGGAGAAATTATGGACTATGCACTGTACTCTTTTTTCCTTATAACCAGTTTTTGTCCCACTGGGTTTTTCCAGCTTAAGGTTTTTAATGAGGCATTCCAAAAAGTGGCAATATGGCTCAATTGAGGAGGAGCAATTATGAACTATGCACTGTACTCTTTTTTTCTTTTAACTTGTTTTTATCCCACTGAGTTCTTTCGGCTTAAGGTTTTTAATGAGACGGTACAATGGACATTAAATGGAGAATGTTATGAATATATGTGAATATCCACATTATTTCATAACATCCAATGAATCTCTCCACATCCAATGTACATATTTATATTGGTACATTCTTATATCTCGGTTTCATTCAATGTATGTATATTTCTATCTACTAAATTCATCCCTTCTATTTATGTAAATTCATTTCCCCTCTATCTATGTGTGCCTATAAATAAAGGTATTGTAGATCTTCTTAGAACAAGAAATGAAATAGAAGATCTTCTTACATTCCAACTACTTCTTTCTAATATTCTCTTTCAAAACTATATTTCACAAGAAGGGAAATGATATATCTATTTTAAGAGAATAAAATAAAATAGTTTATAGTATTATTTTAATATTTTTTAGAGAGAAGGGGAATTTGAATCCATACTCTTTAAACAGGAAGATCATATACTAATTAATGAGTCAAATACTTAAGTGTAATATTATTTTGATTATTGATTGATAAAAATAATTTTAAAATAATAAAAAAAATAAATGATAAAATGACAAAGTACATTTTATTATAATTTAATAAAATTTTCAAAGTTTTTGATATTCATGGTCTTTTGAAATATGTTATTATTAAATTATAAATTTAATAATAATTTAATATTTTATTAAATAAAATATTAATAATTTATAATCAACATATTAAAATTTAGTATTAAAACATTAATATAATTTTTATATTAATTTCTTGTTAGCTTTTATATATATATATTCATTTTTTCTTTTTTAATCTTTTATTTTTTATTTTTATTAAAATTTTAAAATAATAATCTAATTGTTAGTACGATTTGACGTTGGCATCTTGAGCACTGATCTCGCACTTCCTCACGGTTAGATTTGACTGTGGGAGCTTTTCTTCTCCTGTGATAAAGGTGAAAGGAAAAAAGAAGACAAGATTTGGCAGTGTTGACGACGGAGGACGACAAGGTGGTTTTGAAGGAGGACAACTGTAGTGGAGCTTGCTTAAAGAGAGAAGGTGAGAGGTAGATCAAGAAAAGAAAGAACGAAAAAGAGGAAAACAATTTTTTATATGGTAGGGTTTGTAATTTCTTAAAATGAGTTGGTGTATTTTTGTTAAAAAATATTTGGGTAAAATATCTTAATTTTTTTAAATTTTAATTAAAATTTTAAGTGAATTTATTAATTTTTAAAATAAACACTCTGCTTGAAGAGTGCAAATGCTATTAACATAAATTACGAGAGAATTAAAATATTTTTTTTTAATTTAAAAATTATTATTTTATTTTTTAAAAAAATAAGGAGCACCGAGCTCCCCAAGAAAGGGGAGCACCAAGGGATCGGTGCTCTCCAAAGAAAGGTGAGCTTTTTTTAAAAAAATTAATAAAAAATTAATAAAATTATATAATAATAATTTTAAAAATTAATCAAAAATAAAATTATTTTTTTATCCTTATCACATCTTCAAACTAACGAAAACATTATTGATCGACCACCTACTGGACTTACTTGTCTAGTAAAAAATATTTTTTTGAGACGGAGTGTTTATTTTGAAAATTAATTGATTTTCGTATAATTTCGATCAAAACTTAAAAGAATAAGGGTATTTTATTCAAAATATTTGAACTTAACAAGGCAGAAAAAAATTAATACCAAGGAGAGTCAAAATTAGTTATTCTGTATTTCTGGAAAATGGTCATTACTATTCTTTGATAAGAAAACCAACTAAATAAAGTAATAAATTCATCTAGGAACAAGTCATTCTTGTCCAAACGAGCCGTCAAAAAATATAAATGAATAAATGAACAAACAAATAAATAAAAAATCCCTTTGAAAGTTTGATTTTAATTTTCTTAACATTTTATTTAGTTTGCGTTTCCATTGAGTATTAATACTTAATCAAGTTTAGTACTTTAAAATCTTAGCAATCACCGAAGGAATTTACAAATCTCTCTTTGCAAGTGTACGGACAAATGTCTATGACCTTACAATTCCTAAGGATTTTTCAACGAGAAAAAGAGAATTACGTCTAAGCTTACTAGGGAGTTGTAAGCATAAATATCATTCCATTCTCATTTACAAAAATAACCAATTGAGTTGTCTGAAACTTACTAGTTAATTAATTATAAATAGTTTTGACAAAAATCCTTAACCAATACAATTAAATCAAGTAGTTTATGATTAATTACTGATTGTTGATTTTTAAAGAACAAGGGATAAATTAGTCTGCTTGACATGAAAGAATACCCCATCCGATAATAGTCCATTACACCTGATCTAAGGCAAACGAATTGACATGGTCCGATGATTTTTACTTCATATTTGAAAATAATCATTCACATTGCCAAGGAACTGTGCTTCCAATTACATTCCATTAAGTGAAATCAAAACCATTTTTTGGCAGGGAATTTGGTCCTGAATCCTTAAGCTGACAAAGTTGTACACTACAAGTAATTGCAAAGGGTCCTGGAGCAAATATTTGAGCATAAGAGGAATCCACACAAGTGCCTAAGGAATTGACCATTCAAGGAAACAACATTTAATCTAAATATCTATAATGAAAGTGTTCTTAATAGCAATAGTTAAAAATCAAACGATTGATTAAAACACTATTTTGTCTTCAAGGGTTTAAAAACAACTCAAAATCAAGAAAATCACATCCAAAATTTGGATGATGCAAACAGTGCTTTAAAGCAAGGAAATAAACTCTCTGCCTGAATATATATTTCTTCAAAATATATATGAAGCACTCAACGCTTCTTAGAGACACCGACAGTCTTCCCTCTGCGGCCAGTAGTCTTGGTGTGCTGACCACGGACACGGAGGCCCCAGTAGTGCCTCAGACCACGGTGGTTCCTGCATCACAGTATTATAAATGTTAGTCTGCTATCCTATGCCCTCGTAACAAGAAATTAAACACAAAAGTAAACTGAATCAACCAAGATAAACAAATTCTCAAGACATTTTTAACCCACATCAAACAAAACAAAGAAAAGAAACAGAGTACACAAAAGGAAGTTATATGACTTTGCATTTTTTTCCCTTTGGCACAAACCTAATCACAAATGATGAATCTTATTCATTCCCTATGGTTATTATATTATGTCTGGCCAATTACATAGGCATTAAATGACATAATATGATGATTTTCAAATTTCTAAATTTTTTGAAAGCACTATAATCGTCTCATCTTATTATAACCCAAATGAACATCATCAAGATACTGTAAAAATAGACTGCAGATTATGACAATAACCTGCACACCAACTTACTTCAAACTTGTATGAGTCGGCAGAAAAGAAAAATGACAAATGTGCATTCCAACAAAATTGCCCAGATGCATAATAACAAAAAAGAAAGACCACAAACCCATGTTTTATTGTGCCTAAAGCATCAAGAAATTCAAATGCACAAGCTATAGAAGAGAATGTCTCGAATAAATTGTATAATCATTCAGTCATATTCTTGAAAGTGCTCATTAAAAATGCACAACCCATTTCTAATAGTCAAAGGATATATAACAAGTACCAACGCAAACATAGAATCAAATAAAACGGCAACATTCATTTTTAGATAGAGTTGGCTAGATCATATCTTATAAAGCATCAAATATTTAGCATGTACAATCCAAAAGGGCAAAAAAAAATTTATCACAAATCAGTAAGAACAAAGAAAATAACCTGATTTTCTTCAAGCGCTCCAAGTCATCTCTCAACTTCATGTCAAGAGCATTAGACACAACTTGGGAGTACTTTCCATCCTTGTAATCCTTCTGCCTGTTCAAAAACCAGTCTGGGATTTTAAACTGCCTGGGGTTCGCAACAATGGTCATGAGATTGTCCAGCTCCTGTGCAGTCAATTCACCAGCCCTAATAACAACAAGGTGCAAATCAAATAAACCACCAAAAATTGAACACCATTCTACAACATCCTTTTGCCACAGGACTATACTCTATACATAATTCCAACATTGGCACAGAAGACTACTTAATCCAAAGTATTATAATAAATCATAACTCAGAATTTTCTTCTACAAGCACATTAATCTATCTACGTCTTGCTTCCATATATCGTTTCCAAATGAAAAACAAGAATACCAAATCATATCTTGTCTAAACTTTGTACCATAAAGCATGTTAGTCATCCACAACTGAGCACAAAATTGACATAAACTACCAAAAACACACCAGTTCCTTGTCTAAAGTTTTCAAAGAAAAACAGACCTCTTGTTCATGTCAACATCAGCCTTCTTGCAGACAATGTTAGCGAAACGCCTTCCGATACCCTTGATGGAGGTCAAAGCAAACATAATCTTCTGCTTTCCATCGACGTTGGTGTTCAGAACACGCAAAATGTGCTGAAAATCTTCGTTGGCCACCAGAGACTACACGAAACATAAAAAATAAAAAATAAAAAATAAAAAAAAATAATGAAGGTAAAACCACCAATCTTTCAAAAAAAAAAAAACAAAAAACCCAATTCAAATCAAGCAAAACCCATTTTACAAACGCTAATATCAAACCATAAAAACATAAACACGAGGCATTTTTAGATCAAAAGATAAAAAACCCTAAGTCAGACACAAAGCTACAGAAAGAGATGGAAGAAATGAATTAATGGGAATAGAGTAGTAAAGATTGGGGATTGGGAGGGGAGAAAGATGGAACCCTACTTACCATTTTTGCGAGATTCGGGGAGATGAGAGAAGAGGCTCTGGGGACTGATGAGCTGAAGCGAATAACTAACGGAGGCGAAACTAGGGTTTTTAAAGTTCCTTTTATATGCGTTTTCGGCTCATCCTCTCTCTAAGGGTTTTGGGAGTTTCCTTGTATGAAAAGACGGGTCTATCCTCGTTCAAGTAATATAATTCCATACAAGTTTTCAATATAAATTTGGGCCGATGCTGCTGGTCTGCCACTGGCCTGGTGGCTTTATATTTGTTCCGAAACTGAGCTGGAATTTCTTAACTACATTATTTCATTTTCACCAAAAAAAAAAGAAATAATTAATTAATACAGTTAAAAAGGGAGGGTCAAATTCTTCTGTTAACATTCATTCATTCTCCAAGTTATATTCAATTTATGTAAATATATTTTGAATTTAAATAAAATAGAAAAAAGAAAAATTATGAAGGATTGTTTTTGTATTTTTTAGGCAAGCCATGCCTACATGACCAACCGAGACCAAAGGCAGAACCCATGACCTACCTACAACGACATGGTTACCCAAGTTGAGGTGCTATGCCGACTAATTGTTTGGCCATGGGCCATTCCGAGCCACATCACAAGCCGTACATTCGGGTTAAAACCATGGCTCTATGTGTTGTTTTTTAAAGGCATCGTGGCTTTATTGACAGCTAGACAAATATCACATCTCAACTAGGGTTATGTGATGTTTCGATTTTTGCAATAACATTGATGTATTTTGCAGTTGCTTTTGATAAATAAGAAGTCAGTTTCTATAATAAAAAAAAGTCAATTTTGTTGTTTGATACTCAACTTTAGCAGTAAATTTTGTTAGCTAAATTGTTGTTCTAAACGGCATTGATCACTTATGTTAAGAAAACCAGCTTTAATGTCACAAAAATTCCCATGAATTATCTTTTATAAATTTTGGGACGTAAATCTTGAAATTCTCCACGATACTCAAGATTTCTTAATCAAAGTGACCATTGACTCTCTCTTTTTTGTTAATCTTTCTATTCGCTATGTGAATACTTCATAGTTTCCTCGAAGATGAGAAGAAGCTAAGGTGAACACTGGAATGGCAACAATTACATACCAACCCTTTTTTGGTACAAAGTTCTGCCAGTCAACTCTTCCATGTTTAACACAAAAACCGAGTTTTCGTTTAAACTAAAGTCAATCTCATTTCTTAAAAGCATAATGATAAAAAAGTTTCAGAACTTCATCAAAATTTCTACTTATTATGAATATTTTTGTGAATATCTATTTATGTTATTTATATCTAATTTTAAATGTAAATTAAATTGGATCAATATTAAAATTTAATATATCTAATCTCTTAGTATTATCTTCATTTTGTAAATTTTATCTAAATAAGGGGTTATTTTCCTATAAATAGACCTCTCACTTCATTTGTAAACACATATTTCAATAACATCTTCTTTTTCCCTTTAAAATTTTTTTTTCTTCTCTTTCTTTAGTTATTCTTTTAAGTTATATTTTTATAACACGTTATTAGCACGATCTTCTAATCTCTCAAGTTTGATTTTGTTTTCATCAGCTTCAAGCTTCAACAAAATTTCAATAATTAGGTTTCAATTTCTAGTTTTAGCAAATCGGGTAAGTGTTAGTATTGTTTTGTGTTCATCCTCTCACAAAGTTTTTTTTTTATTTTTATTTTAGAAAATCAAGTAAATGACTTGATATCTTTTTAGTATTTTCATTCCCTAAAAATCAACCTTAATATGAATTTTGCTTTAATGTAGTATATATTATATTTTGTCATTTACCATTAATGAAAAATCATAATGTTCATTCTCTTAAATGAATGTGACAAACAAGCTACTAATAAAAAATTATAAATTCATCCATTCTCCAAAGTGAATGCAATATTATTTAATAATTATGATGATTGTCATGAATCTATCTATTCCTTGAAGTGAATGCTACATCATTTAATAATTATGATCATGGACATGGAAGAGATCGTCATAATAATTTACACTATCACTATTTCAATTAAGGATAATTTTACTACCAGAACTGGATGGATACCTTAACCCACTAACCCATGAGAAGTAAATAACCCATCAAAAATGGATAAATACTTGCAACCCACCAAAAGTGGATGAATACTTTCAACCCACCAGAAGTAGATGAATAATAAAAAGATAAAAATGGAGAGAATAAAAGGCATATAGAAAACGTTTTTGCCATTGGTCACGTACCTATTGTACGTCTTGAATTTTATCAAGCATCACTGAAAATTAAAATATCTTGTGATGGTTTTAACTATGGCCAAGTTGACATAGCACATCAAGATGTTTGTCCACCTTGAAAGAGGAATTGATTATATGATTGGTAATTAAAATATCCATTGTTGATTTTTTTGTCTTGAAAAAGAAATTAATCATTTGATTGGTAATGAAAATATCCGAAAATGAACTTAATAGTAATTGGTATATTTTAGTATAAGTATATTATGAAAATGCTTTAATATGTTCTTATAATATTTAAATGATATGTTCTTATTATGTGGTTTAATTATGCATTTAATGTTATTTCATGTTATCTTGTAAATTTCTTATTGTATATATTTTATTTTATTAAACAAAATATGGATATTTAGTTTGTAGGATCTCAGATGTCACAACCTAAATTCTGAGCCATGACGGTGCATGGGCCCAATGGACGTAGTCCATTAAGCCCAAGCAAGCCTATTAATCTGACATGTTCATCATTCCATCATAAACTGCTAAGTCACATTTCATAACTTAAGATTAAAATAATATTAAACATTGCCACCTCATACTGGCATACCAAACAAGTGTATATACATTGTCTACAACATGTATTTTAATAATTTACATTAGGTTTGTCTATACACAACAAAAGAATACTCGACTTCCAGCAGAGAGACTCGGACTAATGTGCAGCTACTGAATGCCGAGACACCTACCAAGGGTCGAATATACGAAGACACTTTGACCTAGTTACTAGCTGCCTCGTGATATGAAAACATGAAGTTGAAAACGGTGAGTATAAACCCAATGAGTGAACAAGAAGGGAACAAGCATACCATAAGGAATGTTTGACGAAATCATAATGCATTCATTTTTCAAAACAATGCAATTTATTTGAGTTCTTATTAAACCCCTCATGTAAACCCCACATGAGAAAAATCACTTATTGAAAAGAGTTCATGCTCAACCAAGGTTTTTGAGAGTGAAAACTTTAATAACATTCATGCGAATCAAGTCAAATAAACGACGAGTCCTTGCTGCAGTAGAAAAGCATTTTTGCTGCAGCGTAGCTGCAACGAGAATAAATTTTTGCTGCAGCGACACTTGACTTAAATTATCATCTAGCCGAGGGTTTCTTAACTGGCCAAGAGTTTCTCACCAAACCTCCTCATTTTAAACTTAATTCATTTATTCCTTAATGTTGGAAGTCCATGCTCAACTATGGTACCAAAGAAATGGAAAATAGGGTAGCAACTGAACCAAATGAGGAGAAAAATAGAAAGTTTTTGGCTGCAGCGAAATTTTGGGTTTCAAAATAGAAAGTTTCTCACTGCAGCGAGAAGCTACAGTAACATTCTTGCTGCAGCGAGATTCCCGGCCAGCACCACCCCTCCAAACCCAAGACTTTCTCGCAGTGACGAGAATGAATCTCGCTGCAGCGAGAATCAGAACATCAAGAAAAAAGTTTCCTTTTCCCTTAAATCAAAGCCATCCTGCTAAAATAACAAAAGCAACATGTAACACATACAAACTCCCAAATTTCAACAATTCAAATGCTCACATTTTTGCATTACAACTGTAAAACCCGACCCTATAAATACATATCATGACATACATGCATTGAGTAGCATGTTATCACGCTAGAAAAGCACCTAAGAATAGAAGAAACCCGATATTGTACCTAACTGTACACTTAAATTGATTTAACCTCAAACTAGTTCAAATAGGAATTGTAGGATGAAATTTAATATTTTATAGTCCAGGAATGACTAAAAATGATTGTTCGGAGTTCGAGGGTTCATTTGGGGTAAAATTAGAAATTTTGATATTCAAGGGCAAAATCGTCATTTTGCCACCTAAGATAATAATTTGATCCTGGAGTGAAATTTTTTACCAAGATTAACTATTTGGAGTATAATTTAATGATAGGAAGTGAAAAAGTTTAATTTTGGTGATTTTTGGAGTGTAGGGGCAAAATCGTAATGTTGCCACCCACGGACAAAATTTGAGATTTTGAGAGAATTTAGATCAAATTTGATAAATTGGAGAATGGTATGAGTATAAGGGGTGAAAAATATGTCTATGGGCAATTTTTCATTTTTTTGGGGCAAAAATGTAATTTTTGACTTTTACGGGGGCAAAAGTGTAAATTTTAAAAATTACTCCACCGAGACTTTGGATGAGTCTGAGAATTTTATCTAAGCTATGAATATATGAGACAAGTGTATGGTGAAAATTTGGAAACAAATGGATGAAATTTTAAAAATGGGCCAACGGGAAAGTGACATGTGGCATTTTTTAATGATATAATATTATTTTAATGAAAAGTCAGCCCATTTAAACCCAAATTTTAAGTGCTGGCCGTCCATAAGGAAGAACAAGAGAGGAAATAGAGAGGAAATGAAGAAAAAAAGAAAAACCAAAGAGAAACAAGAAAATTCAAAGGGAAATTCGCGGTTTTCGACCGTTTACGCGTCTAACGGTAAGATTTTTCGATTTTAGCTTGATTTCTACCTTTCCTATGCCTTTATTTCCATATAGCATGCTTGAGGAGAGAGATCAAAAAGTGATATCAAGGGCTGGACGAAATTCTAGGGGAGAGAAATTGAAATTTTTAGGTTTTGATTTTTAGTTAAATTGATAGTTTTAGTTAGTTAAAGGTGTTTAGAAATTAAATTGGGCAAGAAATCATTAAATTTTCACAATACCCACTCTTGGCTGGATGCTCAATGCTGTACAATGATGATGAATTGATTTTATTCTAAGGGAAATGAAGAGAAAATGATGAAAAACGATTAAACGTGATAGAAAAACAAAGTAGAAAATTAACCGAGTTAATGTCCCATTTTTGGCTGAATTTTTCAAGGAAGGGAGTGAGCTGATTTTGTTGTTTTTAGAAGGTTATTGGCTGATATTTAATGGTTAGAAATGTTGGAGAGAGAATGGGATGATTTAGAGCTAAAATGGAGCGCGTTAGCAATTTATCGTGCACAGTGCCAAAATAGGTTAATACCGCGTTTAAGCCGTTTTAGGCTATTGCATTTCATACCATGCATTAGTATAGGATTTAAGTTAATTATATAGTGATTTAGCATCAATGTGATGAATTGTGTAAATTTTTGTAATGTGTCTAGGAGGAGAGCCTTCCGAAAAAGGTAAAGAAGTCGTACCCGACGAGTAGTGATCGGGGCGCTTAGAAAGCTTTTAGTTTGTACAAACGATGAGTAAACTTATTATTATTGTAAATTATCTAGAGTTTATTTTTAAATGCCCTTTATGTATTTTATGAAATGAAAACGGGATTTTTGATGTTTGAGGAATAAATGTGATAAATAAAAATATATTGTATTGATTATGAAATTGAGTAATTGGAGGCTGCAAATTGACTTGAAAAATATATATTTTCCTAGGAATGGCTTATGAGAAATGAGTATATGTGGCTATATTTTGTGAATGCATTGGGAAATTTATGTAAGTTGTTTTTACTATGCAGGCTGGATAAATAAATAAAAGCCACGTTATACTGTCGAAATTTTATTAAAATTGGTGGGTTAGTCACTGCAGTGACGGGTTTTCGTGGACTGCCTATTAGAGGGGTACGGTAAACCCAGTTATATAGTTACTCCGGTTGTAGAGGTAAGGAGGGTAACTCCTGGGGTAGTATTAGAGCTCACTTCACGTCGAACCCCCACGTGAATGTGTAACTCGGCCAACGCCAAGGAACGGCTGGTTTTTAAAAATAAAAATGTATTTCACGTGTGAATATTTTAACACCCTTGACGGACTCGGTTAGATACCTCGGCTAAGGTATCCCCGAGGATTAGTTTTGGCTTGAGCCTTGTTTTAATAAAAGACATAAGCCTTAACAACTATTTTGGTAAATTACAAATATTTTATGGTTTAAGAAATAAATTGAAAACATTATGAAATGGGTTGAAATTTGTTGTTTAAACTTGCCTCCATTTTACTCGCCTTTAGATATTTATGATAATGTTTGTTTACTCATTGGGATTGCAAAATCTCACCCAACTCCTTTCCACTCATTTCAAGTTCAGTATAGACTGTAGATAGCTGATCTCATCGAGGACTACCATTGGATCTGCATTTTCCAAATCGTAGGTTCACAGTCCTCTTTACTTTTGTTTATTCGGGGGCCCTCTTGTTATTGTAAATTAAATTAAATATTTTGGCTTACTGTATTTCAGTATGTATAAATTTATTTAGCTTTTACGCTATAAAAATTATTCACGTATAACTCTATAAATATTGTTTTATAAGAAAATAAAATATTTTCCTTAATATTTCTTTTATTTTCTTATTATATTCAAATAACAGTAATTTCGTTTTAAATGAAGATTTTAGACTTTTAAACTCATTTTGAATATGAATTATGTGTTTTGTACTTGTATATTACGTTTTAGCCAGTTTCAAAATTTTTGAGAAAAAAATGACCAAAATACCCTTGTGTGGCGAAAATTTTATTTTGATTGTTTTTGATCTAAAATAGTATATATTCTCTAAAAACTCGATATTTAACAATGATTGCTCACAGGAAAGGAAAGAAACTGATATATAAGCCTTGCAGGGTTCTGGTTGGCATTCCGGATAATGAGTGTCAATCGGGACGTCGCGGCGATTGTCATGGGCCTGAGGGAGGTTCCGGGTCGTGACAACAACCATATACCATATATGTATATATATACATATATATACATATACATATACATACACATACATATACATACATATACACACATACAGATACATACATATACATATGTATATATACATATATACATATATACATATGTATATGTATGTATATGTATGTGTATATATATATATATATATATATATATATATATATATATATATATATATATATATATATATATATATCAATCATCATGTACCCTCTCTCATCATCATCATCTCATATGCATATATACATATATATATATATATATATCAATCATCATATGTACATATATACATATGTATATATGTACATATACATATATACATATGTATATGTATGTATATGTATGTGTATATATGTATATATGTATATATATATATCAATCATCATGTACACTCTCTCATCATCATCATCTCATGTGCAACGGCTTATGCGCGCTCCCACTCACACATAGCCGGGTCAATAACGGCTTATGTGCACTCCTACTCGCACATAGTAGGGTCAATATCATTACACGACATTATTCGTATATATATATCAACATAGTGTAGTAGTTCCACCATCCATAACAACCACATGTCATAATATAAAATCAATTTATCAAAGGCTTGTTCCCAAAGCACTCGTTTTCAAATAAAATTGAATAAAATCATTCAAGTAAATAGTGCAAATAAGTTTACATTTCCAAAATAATTTTTGAAATGCAAGTCCACTCATCAGTGTTTATTGAGCCTTTAACCGACTCTAACTTCCCTAATGGTCCAATTGGGATGGTGTGGCTTCATTGGAACCTATCATCACATTAACATCACAATTATGTTAATTCACATACTTATAGAGTCCAAAAGCTTTCTCTTAGCTTACTTCAAATGGCCATTAAATGGCTATCCATTTTCACTATCCTATCATTCCAAAGTGAATTAACAATCTCAACTACAAAATATTCACAAATCAAATCTCTAGTCATTCTCAACACTAAAATTTCAACTCAAATTTACTACTCACCTTAATAGCTTTAAAACTTTGAAATTCTTTCCAACAATTCTCCAAACTATTGTAAAACTTCCTCTTTCTCTCTCTAAAGCACCTAACTAGTGAGAAAGAGTATGAAAACAAGATTTTTCAAGGGTTTTAAAGTGAGAGAATGGAAGAGCACAAGGGTTTATGGAAAGGGTGCACAAAAAGCATGAAATTTGGAGCTATTTGAGGAAGGTTGTGGAGCTTTCTTATCAAGCTTTCATGGAGGTTGGGAAGCAATGTGAAAGAGAAAAAGAAGAAGAAGAAAAGCTGTTGGAGAATGTAAAAGCTGCTGGAAGAAAGGGATATTTATAGCCCATGCTTATCCACTCCACTTAAATTACCAAAATGCCCCTCCACAAATTAGCTTATTCTCCTCCAATCTTTTATGCAATCTTTTTACTCTTTTGACACTGGGACAAGGTCCATAATGGTCTAGAAATGTTCAGGTTCATGAAAACTTAAAATTCTAACCCGAGGTGAAAAATGATCATTTTACTCCTACCGTGAAAATCATCAAAATTTTTGTTTCCTTGTCATTTTACCCATAATTTCATCATTCATTTATGCCTTAGGCCTACTTAAGCCATAATATTGTTTAAAATCTTACTTTTATGGGCTTACTAAGGAAATAACGAAATTACCCCTGATCAAGGATATCGCGTGTACTTTTATCTACGAGTCTGTAAGGGTCAAGGTCTCACACCAGATCTATGATGTAAATATATGTCAAGCAAATATTGCTACAACGCACACTATATTTAAAGACAAGAAATATTTTTCTCACTTGACAATAGAAAAAACCAATATTAATACAGTATCTGATAGTACAAGACTAATTGAAGGCTTCGGAAGCTCTAATATTTTACTACCTTGAGGAATAAAGTTTATAACAGGGGATGTATTATTTCATTTAAGTCTCAAAAAAGTTTATTAAGTTTTAAATATATTCATCTGAATAGATATCATATTGAGACAACGGATGAAAGAGACACTTAATATCTTTATTTATATCTATTATCTCCAGTAGAAGGTGTGTGTTGAAAACAAAATTACTCGCTTTGTTCTCTAAATTAAACTATACAAAAATTAGAATAATTGAAACTCATAGTAAACCAGAAGTTTACTAATGATTTTAATATTTGGCATGACTGGTTAGACCATTCCGGATCAATAATGGTGCAAAAAAAATTGTTAAAAATTAATGTGATCATCCATTAAAAAACCAAAAGATTTTTCAATCTAATGAATACTCATGTGCTACTTGCTCTCAAGGCAAATAAATTTTAAGGCTATCACCAGCTAAAGTTGGGATTTAATTTCCTACATTTTTTAAACATATTCAGGGTTATATGTGGATTCATACATTTACCATGTGGACCATTTACATATTTTATAATTTTAATAGATGCATCGACTAGATGGTCACATGCGTGCTTATTATCTACCTGCAATTTGGTATTTGTAAGATTACTTGTACAAATAATTCATTTGCAAGCACATTTTTCTGATTATGCAATCAAGACAATTCGTCTCGACAATGTTGATGAATTTACATCTTAAGCTTTTAATGAATATTGTATGTCAATTGGAATAAATGTTGAATAATTTGTTAGTCATGTTCATACATAAAACGGTCTAGCAGAATCATTTATCAAATACCTTAAACTGATTGTAAGACCATTACTTATGGAATCCAAACTCTCAAATTTTTTTCTTGGGGGCATGCCATTTTGCATGCAGCAACACTCTTACACATCAAGCCAACGAGTTATCATAAATTTTCTCCTATACAATTGGTTTATGGTCAAGAACAAAATATTTTCCATTTAAAAATTTTTGAATGTGCGGTATATGTTTCAATTGCTCTACCACAACGCATAAAGATGGAGGTTAGGAATATATGTTGGATATGAATATCCATCTATAATTAAATATCTAGAACCCTCAACAGAAGATTTATTCAATGTAAGGTTGCTGATTGTCATTTTGATGAATCAATTTTTTCAACATTAGGGGGAAAAAATAAGCAACTGAAAAAGAAAATTTCTTAAAATGAATTATTATTATCTAGTTTTGATCCTCGTACAAATCAATATGAACTTGAAGTTTAAAAGATAATTTTTTTGCAAAATATAATAAATCAGTTGTCAGACATTTTTTCTAACCTAAAAAGAATGACTAAATCTTGTATACCAGCTGCAAATGCTCCTATTAACATTGATGTCCATGTAGACAAGGCACGCCAAAAGCGTAGAGACCAATCAAATCCAAAGATAAAATTCTAAAAAAAAAAGAAGAGCAAATATTTAAAATGGTCAAAAAGAGGAAATAAAAACTCCAAAAGAGACCTCTGCCATAATTGCAGAAAAAAATCAAGTACTTGAAATCAGTAAAAATGAAGAGATCTCAATAAACTATGTCATGATGGGAAAAATAAGCAACTGAAAAAGAAAATTTCTTAAAATGAATTATTATTATCTAGTTTTGATCCTCATAAAAATCAATATGAACTTGAAGTTTAAAAGATAATTTTTTTGCAAAATATAATAAATCAGTTGTTAGACATTTTTTCTAACCTAAAAAGAATGACTAAATCTTGTATACCAGCTGCAAATGCTCCTATTAACATTGATATCCATGTAGACAAGGCACGCCAAAAGCGTAGAGACCAATCAAATCCAAAGATAAAATTCTAAAAAAAAAAGAAGAGCAAATATTTAAAATGGTCAAAAAGAGGAAATAAAAACTCCAAAAGAGACCTCTGACATAATTGCAGAAAAAAATCAAGTACTTGAAATCAGTAAAAATGAAGAGATCTCAATAAACTATGTCATGATGGGAAAAAGATGAGGATATTTTTGTATATAGTATATAGCACAATATTATGAAAAAAAATGAGGATCTCGAACTTACATCTGTAAAGAATATAGACATAGAAATGATTAGCCATTGTGAAAAGACGTAATTAAAGCGGAATTTAATTCACTTGCAAAACGTGAAGTTTTTGGACCTATAGTTCGTACACCAAATGGCATAAAACCAATGGGACATAAATGGATATTTGTGCGAATACAAAATGAGAAAAATGAGATTATGAAATATAAAACACAGCTTGTCACACAAGGTTTTATCCAAAGATCTGGTATTGAATATGAAGAGATATATTCTTTGTGGTGGATGCAATTACAATTTTATAATAACTAGTCTAGCAATATATAAGAAGATTGAAATGCGTCTAATGAATGTAACTACATCCTATTTATATGGCTCATTTGATATTAATATCTATATGAAAAATTCTTAAGGATTTAAGTTGCTTGAAGCACAAAATTTGAATTCCCTAAAAATTTATTCGATCAAATTAAATAAATCTTTATATGGATTAAAACAAACCAGACACATATGGTATAATTGCCTTAGTGAATTTTTGTTAAAAGAATATTATAGAAATAACTTTGTATGCCCATGTATTTTATAAAAAGATTCAAATATGAATTTGTAATAATTATTGTTTATCTTGATGACTGAAACATTATTGGAACTCCTGAAGAGTTATTAAAAACTGTAGATTACTTAAAGAGAGAATTTGATATGAAAGACCTTGGAAAACAAAGTTTTGTTTGGATATTCAAATTGAACATTTTACAAATGAAATTTCTATTCATCAATCTAATTATATAGTAAAAGTGCTAAAACAATTCTATGTGGACAACTCATATCCATTGAATTCATCAATAGTTGTAAGGTCACTAGATGTGAAAAAGACCCTTTCTGATCTCGTGAGGATAATGGAAAACTTCTTGGTCCTGAAGTACCATATGTTAGTGCAATTGGAGTACTAATATATCTTGCTAGCAATACACAACCTGATATACCATTTGCTGTGAATTTATTAGCAAGATATAGTTATTCTCTAACTCAAAGACATTGGAACGGAATTAAACATATACTTTGATATCTCTGAAGAACAATAGATATGGGCTTATATTATTCAAATGCATTAAAATCAGATTTAATTGATTATATAGATGTAGGATATTTATTTGATCCATACAAAACTCGATCCCAGATAGGTTACTTGTTCACATTTGGAGGTACAGCTATTTTATGACGTTCTATAAAACAAGCTATAGTTGTTACTTCTTCTAACCATGCAAAAATTTTATCAATTCATGAGGTAAGTCATGAATGTGTTCGGTTAAGATCTGTCACTCAACATATTTGAGAAACGTATGGCTTGTCAACCAAGAAAAAAAATTCAACAACATTATACAAGAATAATACTACTTGCATAGCACAGTTAAAGGAAAGATATATTAAAGGCGATCGAACAAAACATATTTCACCAAAATTCTTCTTCACTCATGATCTTCAAGAAAAGGGTGATATTAGTGTTCAACAAATTCGTTTAAGTAACAATCTAGCATATTTGTTTACTAAAGCCCTTCTTACTGCAATATTCAAAAAGTTGGTACAAAAAATCTAAATACTTTATTTTAAAGATCTTAAATAATGCAGTCATCAGGGAAAGTTAAATATGCATTATACTCTTTTCTTTCATCAACATTTTTCCCACTGAGTTTTTCTTGATAAGGTTTTTAATAAAGCAGTATTTCAAAAGCATATTCTTGAAAAGAATTATGTACTCTTTTTCCTTCACTTGAATTTTTTTTTTCTTGAGGTTTTTTCTTTGTAAGGTTTTAACGAGGCATATTCTTAATATAATGGATATTTAAGGGGGAGTGTTATGAATATTTTTGTGAATATCCATTTATGTTATCTATATCTAGTTTTGGATGTAAATTAGATTGGATCAACATTAGGGTTTAATATATCTAATCTCTTAGTATTATCTTCATCTTATAAATTCTATCGAGATAAGGAGTTATTTGCCTATAAATAGACCCTTCACTTCATTTGTAAACACACATTTCGATATCATTTTCTTTCTCCCTCTATATACTTTCTTTTTTCTCTTTCTTCAATTATTCTTTTAAGTTATATTTTCACAACACTACTTAAATTTTTGTTCTTTTAGAAATATCAATCACATCATCAACTTGTTATTTTACTTATTATTTTGTGTCACTGAAACCTAATTTGAATGAAAAAATGTTGATATTACTAATAACTCAATTAATTTACCATGTAATCATCCATGTGGTTTAAGGGAGAACCATCAGTCAGTTTGGACCAAAAATAATCAAAAATCAAACAAAATGACATATCTTAAACTAAAGTTGAATTGATCAACAAAGGCTTAAGAACCAACAAAATCGAAGCCGACCACTATTCGGTCCGTCAAGTCGGTTTGCATTTTTTTCATCTTTTTTTAAAAATTTTTAACAACATTTTTCAGAAAAAAAACCAACCACTATGGGTGGCCAATTCATGGGCAAGTTTTGGACTAAACTGTTCAAACTATTGGGGTATAAGTTATATTGTTCCACTAGTTATTATTCGCAGTCCAATGGGCAAGCCAAACAAGTGAATGCATTGTCAGAGCTCTACCTACGACATTTCTTGCACAACACATAGACAAACTGACCTCGATGGCTCGACAGGGTGCAATTCTCACATAACCTACAACACAGCAAGTCCACTAAGCAAAGCCCATTCGAGATAGTTATTGGGCAACAGCCTCACTCACCTAGCACAAGAGTAGTGGACTACTCTAGTCCAACCCCTAACACCTACAAGTGCACTTGAGCATGAGAAGAGTAATGAGACTTGGCTCGAGTGTCCCTCCACGAGACTACCAAAAGGGCTAAGAAATGGGCAAATCAAATGAAGAGAAAGGCTAATTTCAATGTGGGGGACATTTAAGGTCCGCACTCTTGGAATTTTGAACACTGTTAATGCAATTGCTTAGCGAGTATGCCTTGTTCTTATTTGACCTTGCAATGATTGTTTGTAGATTCTTTTAGGCTTTTGATTAAATATGTTTTTCATATTAATATATGGTTATTTATTCTGGTTTAATAGATGGTTCTACATTTAGATTTCATAATACAGAAATATATAATGTCAAGATTTTGGTACTATTTACATGGAGTGTTGGGTTAAGTCCCACGATAAGTTTTTCTTCTTTTTTTTTTTTTAAAGAAACTTATTAGCAACTGCATTTTCTTATTTGTTGTTTTAAGGTTTTAGAATATCTTGATTTTTAAGGTTTTCATGCAATATGTTGCACTTAATTAGTTTTTGCCTTTAACGTCCTTGATTCTTAGGTTAGAAGATTACTCTTAGGAACTATTTGCTGGGATTCAACCTCGTTCTCAAATATGAAAATAATCAATAAATTAAAAATATAACGCAGTGAAAAAATAAACTAGTATTTAATCAGAGAAACAGTCAAATCCTACAAGATCAATGGTTATGTTTTTCATGTAACTTTCAAATTAATTATGAACACTCATAAGTTTAATAGTTACGTACCTTGCTCTAGATATCGTAATTAAGAGCCAATTAAATTCAAAATATTTGCTTTTCACCTTTAGGATTTGTCAAATCTTCAGCCACCCAAGTGTTTAGCCTCTAACAGTAATCCACATAGTGACCGAATAAGACCTTCTCAAAGGTAGGATTTTACTTGTCCTAGCAAGTTTTGTTTCTAAAACAAAAGAATAAAAAATTCTTGCCGAATCTTATTTTTGTCAAACAAAGAAAACTATTTTTCTTTTCTTATTTTATGAAATGGCTAAGAAGTTGTTGGAGGCTTAGAGTTTTAGTTTGCTAACATAACATATTTATATAGCCAAACTAAGTTGTAACCCTAAATACAACAATTGTATTTTAATTTAATTAAATCTCTATGAACTTAATTAATTTTCTACTTTATTGTGATCTTTTCAATTAAGTCCAACTTAATTAATTATCCTAATTTAATCCCAGTCATGTCACTTAATGTGTGTGACCTATTAGGATTCTAACATGTTGGCAATAAATATAAATCCTAATCAAATATCAATTTGATAATTGATTTTATATTTACAGATCATGAGTGGCATCTAGCAATACATCATGACCACCCAAATGTTAGAGAGTCAATTAAAGAATTTGACAAAGCCTTTAGTGATAAGTCTCTCAGTGCAATATGATCATTTCATCAAATATCTCGGATATGTCATTAAGTATGGCTTGGTATCTACTTATTACATTCCATATTAGTTCGCATAATTCATGACTAACCTTAAGAATTTAGGAAAATAACTTTCCTCAAATTCATCATGCTTTGGCCAAAGACTTTATATAAGTTAATCAAAAATTGAGAACAAGTGAGATACATCCCTTTATATCACTTGGGTTGATGAATTCTCTCTTGACACTCATTCACCTTTGCATGCTTCATGACATACACAAAAACACCCTGTTTAGGCATATGGTCGCCTCCAGATCCGTAGGGGTGAAATCAAAGTATGTCATTCCCCATATAAGATAACCTGATGTCTCAAGTCCAAGGACTAGTTGCACAGCTATCACATGAAAACATTTTCTATAGACACTTGAGTGAAATACCAAATGGAGTTCTCATAGCAGATCATGTTCAGTGAACTCGTTCTTTAATAAGCACCTACATGTTATCCTCAGATATCTTATATACTTCAATCTATAAGATCGATTGCTTACTTCCCAAGTAAGGAGGCTTAACATGTACTAGTCTTTATGTATTGTCAATGCCTTGTCTTGACAATACAATGATTATGAACAATTTTAGGAATATAGTTTTGATGCATAGTGATCTCATAATTATAATAACTTTGCAATTCTCTTGTAAGGCCTTTATGTTTCATGGGCTTCATCCAATTAGCACTTAATAACTCCTTATTATTGTGCTAACATGAAGAAAAACATTTATTATATATAGTTATGCGATTAAGTATGAATTAAATGACAAGATATATATTCCTTGATCAATCCAATTGGCTCAAGGGTATATACCAACACTATTGGCATTTGCAAGGAGACTGAGATCTTATATTAACTTTATCATCGCATATTTAAGTAGGTGTACCGTAAGAGCGAACAATTGGTGAGTAGATGGAGTGATAATACAAGGCTACTTGAATTGTCTATATCGTTTTCCTAAGGCTCAAGATAAGTATGATTTGTCTAGTATTTTACAAGTTTTGAATGAATCTAATGATCACTTCCTAGTGTTGAAAGATTGTGGACGTTGATTACTAGTTGAGGCAGTAATCTTAAATGTACACATTTTTCTCTTCATTGTATGTTCGGATATCTCTAGTAATGCTTTTTTATGTGATTGTAAGTAGTGACAAATTTTTGGTTTTTTAAGTTATGTTGACTAATGTATATGCTAATTAGGCTTAATTTATCTTGGATTATGAACTTGATCAATTTGTAAGGAAATTGATTGGATTTTGTTTAAATGAAAAGGGTCTTTTCTAATCAAGCTAGGTTTTATAACGATCCTAATAAATGGTTTTTATGTGCAGTCTGCAGTGGTCGGTTGCTCTTTAGTAATGAAAAAGGCTGTTGCTAAGTCAAAACTCACATGTCCTTAATGTTCTTAGTGTTAACTTTTTTTGTTGTGAGAGGTTTAGAGGAGGGAAAGCTTGATGGAGTTGGTTTGACTTTAAGAGTCTGTTTGGCCTAACTTTTTTCTAACTTAAAAGCTATTATGAAACTCTTATGAAAAATAATAACTTTTAAAATTAAGTTAAAGTTGTTTGGTAAATTCTTTTTATAAATTCTTTTTTATAAGTCATAATTTTTATTAAAATTATCATAGAAGGTATTTTTTTTATAGGGTAATATTGTAATTATTTTTAACAAATGAAGATATTTTTAAAACAAAAATAAAAATTCTCTTGTATTTTTAAAAGAAGAGAAGAAAAAGCTCCTCCTTGGAGTTTTTTTAGTTCTTTTTTTAAAAATTTTGTTCTTAAAAAAAAGTTATTTTTTTTAAGAGCTTCTCAAAAAATCATGTTTGACCTGACTTTTACTTTTAAGAGATAGATAAGTTAAAAAAAAAGCTAGCCAAACATGTACTAAATCATTTTCTCCACATCTTTTGTCAAAAGGGTAAAAAATTTCTTGATATGTGCTTTCACTTGCAGTTTTGACAGTGTGATTCTCCTTCAGCATTTTGGGTTATAATTATTCTTTAATCTCTGTTTTGCTTTTTTGCCATACTTCTTGTCTGGGTTTTGGACCTGTTTAATACTTTTGTTCCTTATGGTTTTGTTCAGTAAAAATGTTGCCCGAAAAAACACAGGATAATTGACTGTGACAAGCTTTAAACTTGGGGCAAATTTATTCTACCTCAAACCACACAATATTTTTTCTTTTTGTAATTTTTTATGTTTAGAAAATTTTCAAAGAACCATTTTCTCATCTTTTCTAATAAATTGTTTTGAGCATTAAATAACAATAAAATAAGCATCAAACTTAATTGGTATTAATGCCTAATATAATATGCAACATTAAAGCATTCAATGTAAATAACATAATGAAAAATTCCGATGGATTATTTGAAGAACTCGTGGATAGTGAATAATGTGGTTTTATGGGTAATATTGGAGGTAACCTTGTATCAGGGGCTCTTAATTCTTATTCATCTCGGTACAAGATTTAGATTTATCTGATTTTTCTTTTTGGGTTGTCCTTGTATGGCCAAAACTTCTTCTTTTAGAATCATAAAATATTTTTTATTTTTAATGACAAGCAATCCTCATTGTTACTCCAACTTCGGATTTTTTCTTTTAATAATTTTAGGAAACCCAGTTGTTTTACAATAAAATTTTTAAAATATACATTTTTCAATTTAAGAAGAATATTATCATGTATTTATGTTTGTTTTAGCATGTAGCAGTGTTTAAAAAAAGAAATTTGAGTGAAGTATTTTGTAATATTACCAGCAAGAGAAGGACACAGGAAGCAATACATCCAAAGCACTGAAATACAGGAAGAAACCGAAATTGAAACTGAGCAGAAGCTGTATGGGTTTATCACTCCATGCTAACCGAATAACTGTCCAAGTTAACTGAATCCAAACAATAGATTGAAACCTGGGCCTATATCATACAAAGCTAAGCTTAAAGCAAAGTCAGATTAGACACATGAAACCTCAGGGAGGCAGTTCACCATACACCATCCTTTTGCTTGAACAATTTCATGACATTCAAAGGCTTCATTCCTAGGACTATTTGAAGAGGTACATTTCTGCCCATACCCATATCCTTCAACCCACTTGAAAAAGTCTATTCCTCTTTGTTGTCTCGCTTCAAGAGAAAAAGATACTTACACTGATAATCCGAAGAAAAGTTAATTGATGTTATATAGAAATACTACAGCCTAATTCTTTGGCAGCAGTATCCAGAAATCGTATAGGCATTCCTCTTGCAAGTTGACTATGAGCTTCCCATGTTAAGCACTTTTCAATATCAGTGTGCCAGTCAATGACACCTACACTAAAGTACTGGTAAGAGGGACCATGGATGCCATTTATTTCCACCTGCTTAGAATTAGGTTTAATTGAACCTGCATGCAAAATATTGCGAAGGACTGATGTGCTGAGAGCACGAACGTGTGCACTTGGATGAGAAAGACATCGAGTTGTAGCTGGTAGACGACACTGCATGTATTGACAGATTAAAGATCACATCAGCACAGATCTTGCAGCGACATCAAGGGAAAGAAGAAAGAACTTCTTCCTTTTCTACTCGCTCTGTTTCACTCTAGAGTATATCAAATTGACTATGCCAATAAAGGGCAATTGCTCACCTTTAACAGGTTTGAAAGTCCATCTGCAACTGCCAGTCCAGATTCTCCCCACTCTAACACTGGCTGAACTGCTCTAGCTGTTGCTTCCAGCAGCTGCCATTTTAAGATAAAAACTAAAGATATTAACAAAGCTTTGAGAACAACAGAATACATTTGATTCACAATATCACAAACCTTCAATTAGAAAGACTGGTGATTGGTGAATGACAAATTATAAGAGACAATAATTTGAGACAGTACCTCCAGCTGGGGTAAAGTGCAAGCTTCCCCATCAACAAGCATCCCATCTGTGGCACGTAGAAGTAGATCAGAGGCACTAGCCACAATTACCAAGGATTCTGGGCTATCATGATTTCTCATTAGTTCCACTATCAACTTCACGATCCGCTGGTTGATTCTCCACATCTTCTGGCCTTGATCATCATCTTTGGTAATCCAAGGCTGAAACTCCCTCTCCGCCTGACAAGAACACAAGGCCATAAAAATGACCAAACAAATAGAGAAAACAAAGTTAAAAAACAAAAAAAAAAAAAAAGACAATAAGGCAATTTATGGCTGCTGATTTGGACACCATCCAGATGACAGTTCATCCCGTTATCCAGAGGTGTTGTATCATAAATGATAGATCTGGATTTTATTACCCTAATTACAAATTGGTGTCACCTTAAACAAAACATATGGTGTTCAAGTCAGCCGCCATAAAGAAAAGCAGGATGTTTCCTCTTCTTAATTTTAGACTAATATATACAAGATGAACAAAATCTGGACCTGAAGAACAACTGCTGTGGCTGCTTTTGTCGGTGATGCTGATACGACGTTGCACAATGCATCAACCACCTAATTCCATCCAAGGTAGTCAGACAAATACATTGCAATGAAATTATACTGATGAATTTACAGATGAACCATAGGGAAAACAGATGTACTGTGTCAACTGTTCTCAAATGCACTCTCTCATTAGTCTCAGTTAAAATATATTTGCATCGCAGAATGTACCCAAACCACACAAGTATAACGAATCACAATTTCTGTTTAAAAATAAAAAACCATTTATAACATCAGTCAACGTGAATTTCTTTTATGGATTTTGAAAAGATAAAATATGTCCAGTCAAATACTTTCACACTCCGACATAGTACAATGCTATTGAAGTTTTGAAGACTTGAAGCAACACCATACTAACATATGGATTACACAGAAATTAATTTCTGTTTTCTATTCACAATGGATTTTCCAATACCATAAAAAATGAGCTTATACCTAAGATTTCTTTCGCATCTCTATTTAATGCATTATGCATTCAACCAAAGATTGGTGAAAAAGAATTATAGGGCTTCAAAATGCTACACCTTACACAAATGTGGAACTGTGAGTAAAAAAAACAACCCAACACTATAGGCAAGTATCTAGAATGTAAGAAACTATCCAGCATTCTCTAAAAGTTGGATGGAATCAGTCCAGCCCCTTCAACATCTGAAGGAAAAAGACCCTGTATGACCTTGGATACTCAAGGTGGCAATAAGTAACAGTACCCATAAACACAACTCCAACCCAATGTGAAGTTTGCAGGTTTAGTATTTAACAGATTTGTGTCAAAATCAAATTGACTCGAGTAGCATAAAAATAACCATGCAATATTTAGGTTGACCTGCTTAACCCAAAATTGACACATATTAATAGTTCCAATGTCTATAAGACCTCAGTCATTAAGTAATATCCATAGAAATGTAAGGATAATATACTAGTACAAAAAGAACAATATAATCATGTTGAAATTACCTATTTAGGACCTATCTAATTAAACATGTTAAATAGTCAAGTTCTTGTTAACCCAAACTGATGTGACTTATTTATCAAACATGTTACACAGGTCATGCTGTGTTCCTTGTTTGATAAACAGAGTGTGTTTGTATTGAGGGTTATGACACAATTAGTCAAATGGGTTGTGTTTGGTTGATCTATATCCTTTTATACCCATTTGTTGACATGACCCACCAACACAAATTGCAACCCCTATATTGATATTGTATCCTTTCCAAACTGGTACAGAAACCAAGTCAGACAACTGGCTCATGGTGTAGAGAAAACAGTTCATTCAATTTACAAAATGCATCTAACGAAAGGCTTAGTCTAACATTCAGGCAGCCATCAAAATTTCATACATTCTTAAAAAACGTGTTTCAAAAATAAATAAATAAATTTATAACCATATGAAACCAAAAGACTACAAATAGTTGGTTGACACATGGTCTCTTTGATTTTTTTTTTCTTTCATTTTTTTGTACTAAAAGTATTTCTATTTTTTTTATATTATTTATAATTTTTTGGCACCTGGGAAATGAGGAGAAAGGGGATAGGGGTGAGGAAGAGCTATAGGTAGAGAACAGTACATTAGGAGATTGAAGAAAAGAAAATGAGAAAAATATGCTAGAAAAATGGACAAGAAAGAAGTTAAAACTAAAAACATTGGGTTAAACGTAAAAAGAGAAAAAAATTGAACAAAAACATAATTTATACTTTTTTTTCCTTATTTTCCCCTTATCTTCCATTTTTCCTCCTTCCATTTATTGCTTCCTTTCTTTTTTCTTTTTAATTATATAAAATATATATGATTTGTAATAAATAGAACAGAAACAGAGACCAAAGATTGATTTGGTCAATCAATTTTTATTATTTTCCTTCACCAAAATTTCTCTTACACATTATAAAAAGAGAAAGAGAAATATTTGCCTATCTTATAAAAAACAAATTTTACAGCTGCTGCATTGTGCGAACCCTTTACTATTATCTATACTAGAGAAATGTACCCACCTCAACACGGTGGAGTGCAATTTTTTATTACTCATATTTCAGAAGCCATGTCAGAGATTTGAAATCCTTTCTTTAAGGCTGGGCGTCATTTGACTGACAGAGGTCTAAAACTCCCAGGTTCAAAACATGGCTTCACTAACTCATGGGCAAAAGAGATTTGAGTTTGACTGACTCATGGGCTCTTGTTTTTTCTTTTGCACAGTTTGACTCACATGGGTTGGGAGATTGAAAACATGGCCATTGTTCTATAGCTTACATGTGGCAGAATGAGGAAGCCTTTAAGTATGTAATAGATTTCTTAAAAGTTGTAACACTACAGTATAATGCAGGAGGGCATGTTTGATGGAGTATGATTTGTCGATATACATCTTTCATAGTAGGGGTATACTGTGGCTCATCATACACTGTATAGTGCACAAGTTCTGTCTTATTAAAGGAGTGAGATCCTTTCAATACCTTTGAACCTATAACTTTTAACACTCATCATCACATCCATAGTTAGAAGTATTGGTCCTAAAAATAATGGAGAGGAGCCAAGTCCCTTGGTGGAAGGCCCATGTCAAGATTTCATAGGCCACCTATCGACAGCTAATGCAACTAGACTCGAAGTCTAAACGAAATATGCATTCATGCAGAAAAGAGCACTATAGCAAAATACTGAGTGAAACAAAATTTTCAACCTATTTACTATTTCAACTGATATAGCCCATGTGTTGTTTTCAACATGTACTTTAAAAAAAAATGATTTCAAAAGATTGGTTTCAATAATGAACATTATACTAGAATTTTCTATTGCTTTTAATCAGGTGATAATAATATGATAAATAGATTTTAAAATATTAATTCTCTGAAGCATGAAACATATCAGATTACCTGTCTCCATCCCTGTTGGGCGGATGTGCTTTCGGCACTTGGTTGTGTTTCAGGTGCTGCTATTAGCTTGTGCCACAATAGTGAAACAACGGAGAAACATAACTCTTGTTTCTCCACAAGCACAGATCTCAGAAGAATTTGTGCACTGCAATTGAATCCTATGTGCCTGTCCATTGTGAGAAAGTTGGCCAAATCTGAGGCATCTAAAGGAAAACTTGCTATTCCTTTGCCCAAGGAATTTCCTGAGCCTTCATCTGATGCTAACACTCTCTCACATCTGAGATTCTTGTCTGAATGAGTTGAATCTTCACATTCTGAAGCAGATGACTGCCCTGGATCAAAGCAAGTGGTATTTGTACGTTTGTTTTGTTTTCTTCCATCTAAGCAAACGGGGGAATCCTTCCAAACAGGTGCATGTATCAATTGTGCTTCTAATGGTTCAGCCTTGTTAACAATGGATGCAACAGCCTTGCTGTGAATATCAATGAGATTATATAATGATGATGCCCTGGTGTAAATTTCATTGTCCCACTTGCATCGCATTAGGACAGAGAGTGCATGCATGCAAGCCTTTGACCGCCTGAATAGTTCAGAAACATGAGCTGCAACCATAGCTGCAGCAACTATTTCATTTGAACTGTAACTCCATGAGGTGCCAACAGAAGATGGCTTCAGAGAAAAAAGTGCCTCTAAAATTGCCAAGATTCTGTGAGTATGATGAATAGCTGAGTCAATACTATGGCCATACTCAATAGAAGATCCATTTAACTTTGCAGGCTTAGCTATAGCTTGAACATCTTTAGCAGTTGAATGATTACTTCCTCTTGTAACCAAAGGGAACAACTGAAGCTCACACGCAAGAGCACAAACAGCAGCCAGCACATAAGAATCAAATGCAGCTACAGGCCCTTGTTTTTTTGTTTTTCTAGGTTTTATGTCTCTCGGCCTTTCTGATGGTGACTGTGATTCCTCAATGCCCTCATCAGGAGGATAACTTTCTTCACATCTCGGTCTCTTACTCCCACTGAATTGAGCTTCATGGCTAACACACACAGTTAAGACAACAAAAAGTAGGCGTGAAGCAAGCTCTACAGAAGCACATGATTCTAAAAAGAGGGAATGGACCATTGTACGAAGCTCAGCCACAGCAAGGTTCTTGGAGGCAGAACCTATGCTGTATCTTGTTTTTCTGGTTTGCACCCTGGAGGATTCAGGTGGAAAAGTTCTCTGGAGAATTGCTTCAACAGTGGCCACAAATATCTTCATGAGACATGCTTCAGAAGGACTTCCACGTGGGAGGTATTCCAGTACCTTAAGAAGAGGTATATATAGGTTCCATGATAGTATAGCAGGCTGCAATGGGGTTGCAACAATAATTTCTGGAAGATCAACAGCAGAAGAGCTCAATGGAATCAGGCCATAAGCAGCTTCCCATATAGTACAAATTCTCCATTCCACCTCCGGTCCATGAGCACAAAGCATTGATGCAATCCCTTGGGCAGTAGCTTCAATAGTTGCTTCAGCAGCAGGCACCTCTATCTGATGAACAATAATTTTGAGATAATTTTCAGTAATTGTCAACATGCATTATTGCATGAATATAACCATCCATATGAACTGCTTCACAGCAAATGAAACGTAAAAACTAAAGAATGGAAGATAAATGCAAAATTTTGAGGTTGACCACTAATACCTGCTTCCTGTAACACGAAATATAACCACCAGAAGGTTCATGTTGAACTTCCACTCCCTCAACTTGCCTTAGTGGAGGAAATAGCAGTGCAGGTTGTGATAGTATGCGAAAAAGTAAAGCTGCAGCAGCATCAGCAGCAATACCTGCTCTCATAGACATTGCAGTCCCTATTGCACGCAAAAAATGCAAATGCATCCAATTTCGTGGAAGCTACATCAACAACAATAAAAGCAATTTGCTATGAGAAATGGAATGGTAATAGCTGAAAACATATTTGCATCAATTTTTCAAGACAATTATATGTTATTCCACTAATCAACAATTGCTACTAGAACAGACTGCTTCCTCATAAAGAACTCCAAAGGAGTGCGTATGTTGCACGACTTACTTTCCTGACATTCACGAAGATTGTTCTCCACCACAACAACATTCACCTAAAAAGCCATCAGGTTAAATTGACTATGTCATAGGTGTTTTAAAAACACAGTGGGTATCATAACTGTTAAGTGCTATCCACATTGGCCAAGTTTAGCATTTGTTGCAGCCTTGTAATCAGGATGGCCTCTCCATCTATTGCCAACCAGTTTTAAGTTGGATACTTAACAATAGCGATGTTTAGCTTCCATACATAGTTATATAAATGCAGCCACCTTGAATGACTATGCTTTTATGAAGAACAAAAGCACACAACACTTTTCCCCTGCATCTAGAAATACCTATTCAACACTTTTTCATAAGAGCTCATAATTTTATCTCTAAAATCTTAGCCATTGAACCCCTAACCACCTTCTACAATCCAGTAGCAACCTTTTACCAAAGGCACTGATGAAACCTGTACTGTTTTTTGGCTACTGCAGTAAAAAAAAATCGTGACCTCATTTTCTTCCCTAACAATCTAGTAACCATCTATACTGTTAACCTGAAGCCTTTGTG
Source organism: Theobroma cacao (assembly GCF_053813885.1). Classification (NCBI taxonomy): domain Eukaryota; kingdom Viridiplantae; phylum Streptophyta; class Magnoliopsida; order Malvales; family Malvaceae; genus Theobroma; species Theobroma cacao. The sequence continues at coordinate 11,645,341 of NC_142646.1, forward strand.
AACTTTCCACCCCAATCTGAAACCCTAACATGATAATCTTCCCTTACCAAGCACACTTAACATGTAATGTGAGCAACTTTTAAAATAATCATTTTAGTTTTCCTTTTTCTGAGGGAGTTGAAGGAAAGAAAATTTTCAAAATCAGATTCAGTGAGTTCCTAATCAGCTTTTTCTTTCACATTTCACAATCTTTATTCACCCTTCCCTACCTTCCCTCCATATATCAATTTTGGGCAACCAAATATGGTCAGAAAGCATCAAAGAACCATGAAATTTAATGTTGGTAAGATTCATAGGTCTTATCCATAGATACTTTATATTCCATCAGATTTCAGTGGTAGAAAAACAAAAAATTGTTAGTAGTCCAGCAGAGCCTTCAGTATAGTGATTATCTTGCTCCTCTATGTGATTAAACTTTAATAAGACGTGAATGGAATCATGATCCAACATATTCATGCTTTAAGTACAACTTCAAATACTTTAAGGGGTCTTGAGAAACTGATCAACATTTGATGATCCCATTAAGGAGAGGATTACATGAATTCATGGTGGTGGGCACATTTTACCAATAATGGATTAATAATTGATTTTTGAAAAATGTCAACCTAAGAAAGCTGAAAACGAACTGTTTTCAAAAGCACTAGGCAGACCCCCTTGAACTCATGCTTTTATAGGTCAGCCAAGCTGAAATGTAATACTTAACTAATGGAGACTCTGACCAACAAGAATTATTTTTTCCTAGGTCAATGGAGGGGCAACAAATTGGGTGACCCTCCATCACTGAAAACCCCCAAAATATTTCTAAAGACAAGATTTGATTCCAAGTCCTTGATACAACCACTAATCATTCTTATTCATATTAATCTCATTAAGGACTGTATCAACTATATTAGCCAGCACCTTCATGTAATTTGGTTTAGAATGCGGTTGAACAACATATGCTGACAAATTTTGCAATTTTATTAAGCTCATTGCTCATGAATTCCTCCTGGATCTCACAATATTGATTACCAAAATTCAAAATAAGGCAGGTGAGCATCACCACAATCAAGTTTGATAATCAGAAAGCGCCATTGCATATTCAAATATATGCAGTGAAAAGCATTTAACTCACCCTTATACCAGTAGCATAATCTTCAGCAGCTCGAAGGAGTTCCACAAGCTGTACAGCAGCATCAAGTGCATCTGGAGCCCATGATGGCGGTGCTTCTAGAAGTCCAAGAAGGAGTCTTTGGGTGGCACTTGGAGTTGCGATGGCATAGTACCTGATCAGGAAATAAGAGAAAATTGAGGAAAAAAGAGGAAAACTACGTCATCGCAGACATTTAAACCCAGTCGCAACTAGACATGTTGGGCATTCATCTACATATTAACATTGTCCAAAACCTTAAACAAAGACCAATCTAATTCACAAATTACTTCACTGAAGGATGGGATCATTTTATTTTCTTTATCAATGACCATTATCAAGCACATATATTCATCAATGTTGTTCTTTTGTGTACTAACATCATTTGCATTTGATAAACACTCCTATCCTAAATGGAATGTCCCATTTGCACTTTGGGACATCCTAAGATACTACCTTACAGATTCCAGACAGCCCAAAATCCTAGCTTCTCTTTATCCAAAACAGATAATATAAGTTATTTCTTACATATTTGCTTTAAATATAAAAGATTTTTGTACTAGAGAAATTCTTAAAGTTTAAACGTTAAAAAGAAGTCAAAGGGTTTCATGAAATTGTGGGCCAAGTCAATTTGGGATAGAAGGTGCACAAATCCAAAAGCACACTTACATCGCACTCCACACCCAACCTAAACTCTACCCCTTCTTAAAAGAAGACAGAAATTTTTATTCAAACAAACACCCATATCAAGATATAATTCTGAAAGTGCTTTGCTCAATGCCTGTATAAATGGCAAAACACAAATCTTACAAGCTACAACTATGTACACCAATTATAAAACAAATATCCTTGAGCAAAGTTGTTCAAGAACTCTTGAAGGTTCAGCAATTTACCGATGAAATAAACGTGCATACGGTTCAAGAGCTGGTAGCCCAGCAACTAGATGCTCATCCAAAGCTGTTGTTGGGGGAGGAAGTAGAAGTGCAGGGACTGCTGCAGCTGTTAAAGTAGCAGTCTCGTAGCGTGCAACCTCCTCATCACATACACTTAAAATGACACCAGCACCATTTGCAACAGCCCATCTTGGAGTTGATGGCATAAGCTGAGGATGCTTGCCAGATCCACGAGAAGAAGCTATTGAAAAACAATAGTCAATTGATGAGTCATCAGGCCTAAAATATCTTATTACTGATGGTTAGAAAAAATAAATCCCGACATAAGAGAAACTTTATTTCCATATCTTGACATACAACCCACACATTAATTCATCAATAATTCCGGGTCTATTTTATAAATCTCTCACATCAATTAGCATCATCATATTATTAAATCGAAATGTTATAACTAGAGAGTAACTAGTAAGGCCACTAATGACACTTCCATGACGAGTTTAACCACAGAACATATTCTCAATTATGCCTTAAGCTTCAAGGTAAAAGATTAAGACAGGAACTTTCACCCTGCTCCACAAATAAAAATTTGCATAAAGGTTCGCTTTGGCAATACTGCCAAGACAATATCCTGGAAAGCAATAACCACTTCATCATAATTATCTTTATATAATCTTTTCTAATGGAAAGAATATCTATCTGAAGTCATTTTACAACCCACTATTGCCCAGGCCTAGCACATCAATAGGACAAGATTCCATTCATTAGACTGTCAATTTTAAGACAAACAGCAACTATCAACTTATCAACCATTACATGCATCTACTCTTTACAGAACAAAGTATATACTCCTTTACTACCTTAAAGAATTTCCTAAATTACTTCTTCCCACTAGAAAAACATAGTTTACAAAATCAATTGCCATTATAGCTATAGTTGATTGATTATGAAGCGAGAGATAGATCCTATCACTTGTAACCGAATTTTGATTTATAGGATTTTCTAACTCTAATAAGATTTGTAGTTCTTAATTGTTGTTGATGCTGGTTGTAGCGTATATATGTACCATGCATACACATACACAAAATATGTATGCTTTTCACCTTAATCTTATATTCCTATATCCTCTAATTTTTCATGTCTATTACAACTTTTTCAACTAAATAATTGAAGGCTTGACTTATTTGGTAATATCTTCATAATACGTTATGATAAATCTTGAAAATTTTCATATTTAAAACCCGGATTTCCTGCTTAAAGAAACAAGTTCATAGCACAAATGCCTGTGCCTGAACCTAAATTTATAGTTTGAAGAAATGCATCAATGGCACAAATGCTCACATGCAAGCATGTTAAACAAAAGCTAGTTCACTTAAAGGTCACAAACAGAATCATAGGATGCAAAATCACAACATATATTCTTGCAGAAAATACAAAACTAACCAGTTGAAGGTGGCTTGAGGTCTCCAGCTGCATATTTACCCATAACACCACTGCACCTGTTAACACGTGTAAAGGACTGTAAGCTTCAGTAATAAGCACATAAAGCTCTACACAGTGAGATCCATTCATATAGAACAAATCACAGAAGAGCATGAAAACTCAATGGCAGTTATATGAGAAATTGTACTACTAGCTAGTTGCCATTGATTAACTCTTCTTAAAAAGGCCCTATAACTCAACAGCACACCTTCCATACACGATGCAAATGAAAATCTTATGTCCAGTATTCAAACCTAGGCAAAAAGTTTAGGAGGGAAAGAGACCAAAAAGAGTTACCAACCAGCCCTAAAAGAAATGCTGACATTTATAACTAATTGTATAATGCAACATGATAAATGCTATAAAAAATGTGAACAACCAGAAGCTTCTGCAAAATGGAAAGGTGCCCAAGGTCATCAATTACAAATGGCATCCTAAGCATGGGTGTGTCTGTATGTATGTATCTAACAGTAAATCAACGAAGTTAAATCAACAAATATTGTCTCCCAACATGTGTATTTTCAAAATATAAATAAATAAGTAGACACTCAATTATATCCTGATTACAAATGAAATAAAAAGTGAAGTTAGCATTTCCCATCTACAAAGCACAAAAACATTTGGTACTTCTAACTTGCTCAAAAAATCCTAAAGATGATTCCAACTAATAGCCTGTTTCAAGCAACTGTTACAGTGGATTCACTGTCAAAGAAGAACTGCAGATTAATAACATTATCACATAAGAAATTACAAGCTGACCAGCTACGCAGCCTATTCAAAGAAAATAAGCTGGCAACATATTACTAGCATATGTCATGTCATGCCTCAGCACCCAAACAACCAATACTGTTTTCAAACTCACACTGCATTTCACCAGAAATGCCCCAGGTAAAAAAGCCAGTCTCTAAATCAACACAAAACCCTGTCTCATAACATCCTTGAATGGCCTGCATATGTACCAAAAGACATCATCTAAAATGAGAAAATTATTGAAACAATTGCCACCAGAGGGCATTTGATGAGGCATGCTTGATTCCATGAGCTTTTTTTTTTTCTAGTGTTTAAAACTTCCATGAATTGAATCATCATTACACTTACAGCAGGTCAGTCTTAGTCAACTGCATCAAACTCCCATGTAGTTCATTTGAGAACAGTAAAATAGCAATCTTTACTATCAGCATATTTCTACTTTTGATTTTGCTAAATAGAAGTGTAAACAAGCTTGGTTTTCAATTTCTAACTTCCTTAAAACGGATCTATTCCCTCAATTATTTCACAAGCCTTCAAAGGAAGAAACTTAGAGGGCCTTTGTCATAAGCTGAAATTTTTTCCAAGACTATTAATAGGCTGTCAGCTCCTCTCAGCAATTCAAAACCAAGAGCATTCCACAGTCAAAATCTATCAGCAGTGGAACAAAATTAAATCTCAAGGACCAGCAAGAGCTACAAACATGCTGATTCATTTTTACATTAATAATCACCAAAACAAGCTACAGTTGAGTATAAATGTATCAGAAGAACCTCAGTAAAATGTACAGCAGTTGTTATGGAGATCATTCAGTTTTTGTATTTTCTTCTTATTTTTGTATGAGAAATTTCTTCATGGCAAAGTGATTTTATCTAAGAAGTGAAAGCTGAATATTGCAAAGGCAGAGCTAAATGGAGCAACAACAGGGAAGCTTATGGAATGAAGAGCATCAGTTGAAAAGGGAAGGATTGAAATAATAAGATAATGAAGGATAGATTGAAGAAAACAATCTTGGCCCTTGATTACAATCAAAATCAATTTAAGAGATACTGAATCCTAGAGAAAAGGGCATGATGGTTGGGTAACAATACTAATACATTTTAATATTTAAGATTGCATGATAACTTTGTTGGAATTGGAAAATATCAAGAACTCCTGTTATCAAATAAAACAGATTAGAGAACTTGGTGGCTGGAAGAGAGTCTGAAAGGAGAACAAAGACTATCAATTGTTACCAAATGTAAAGAATCATTTGTAACAAAAGTCTATGCTGACAGAAGTAGTTCTAATGACCACTTGGCATTGCTTTCAAGAGGTTTACATCAACTGTTGCAGACTGTTAGCTCTTTCATTATTTCTTGAAGTCGGAAGCCTGCCTTAAGGTTTACTAGGGTACAGGAATTTAATAAGCTTCACAAGAACAGTTGCAGTGGCAGTAATTATTGTTCTTAAATAGGGATTTTTATGTAGACTTTTGGGACACTAGAAAATATGCTACTCTTACAGTTCCCTACCTTCTACCTATGGCTATTCATTGCTTGTATTTGGTCAACCTTATGAAGCAAACTTTTCAGCTCGTTATATCTGTTCTCCGTTACTAAAACAGTCAGAATCACAAATAGAAAATAACAATCAAAGTTATAATGCAGCCACCAACATGCTCTACATAGGTATTGCAAAGTTCAGGTGCTTCTATCTATAAAGATGCCAATTGATGTTTCAAACTATTTAGAAAGGACAACACTAAGCTATAATAGAAAAGTACTCACCAACGGAAGTAATCGCTTCTGATACCCAAAGGTGCCGCAAGCAATATATCAGTAATCCAGGGAGATAAGGGCCTTAAAGGCTTTCTCTCCTGTTGCATCAAAGGTATATGAAAGGATGGTTCACCATCTACAGGTTCACTTGTCGTAGCTTGGCCACTGCTATTGCTTCTATCTGTCTCACTATTTTGCTGTTCCATCTTATATATTGGACGGTTGTAATGAGTCAGAATTCGCAAGATCTCTCCACATGCCAGAGCCCACTGTTCAGAATACTCATTCTGCAAAAAAAATTAAACAAATAAATGCCGTTATGTTCTTGGTCAACCTCAATAATTCCCTTTTTTACTGAACAAACTAGATAAAAGAGAGCTATTAAGAATGTAACAAATAAAAAGAAGAGCAGGAACAAATGTAGTTTGTGGAGCAACGACAATCTTCTCTATTGCATGAAAAACAATGTGGAATTGCCAGATGAACTTTTTGTCTATTACCTCACTACTTGGGCAGACTAAGGAGATGAATGAAGCAAAGGGAGGGGTACTCTTATCATACACCAGTGTACCATCAATGATGCATGAAATAATAGGAAGAACAACAGCATGCCCATGCTCCGGATGGTGAAGAACAAACATTGCTGCAAACCAATTAAGTTCACAAAACTGGTCATTCTCCAGTTATAATTGAAGTTAAAATGTTTTTTTTTTTAATATTTTAATTTCAGGTCTAATTGTGATAGATGATTGTGCTATAGTACAGAATAAGAAAGAGCCAATACCCAGAACATCATCGAAAAGGCGCTGTTCCTTGTGAGGATAGCGGTTGCGAACAAGCTGTTACAAGAATAAGAAAATTTTGTTTACATGCATAAATCCCATTTCCTTTCATGATCTGCAGGATGCGAAATAGTTGTACAAAATAATCATACCTCAGCAATATCCTCAGGGAATTGTTCTGATGTGAATTGACCAAAATACTCAACATATGCAGTAATTTGAACCTAAACAAGAGGAAACATAATGCAAAATGTAAAATTTATAATAGCAAGAGATGATCATGTAAATTCAAAGAACAAAAAAGACACGGATGGATTAACTCAAAATTATTATAAAACATTCATACTATACAAATGCTCGCTGTTCAAACAATATGATATATACAGAATAAAGTTATATCTATTAACTTCAGAATGAGCCCTCAAGCACATCTAGCAAATTAAATAACCCTTGTCATTACTAAAGCCAAAATTTTCACAGCTTGGCCTCTACCTCTTCAAATTGTTAAGCCAATTACACCATATTCTCTTTTAAACCACCATTAACAATCCTTCAACCTCTATTTCAAGATATTCTCCTTGCTCAATAGATCATAGACAACCCATCCAGTGCCTCCATAATAAGCTTTAATCACTTTGAAGAGGTACAGAAGAAGATTGAAAAGATAAACATGATGTTCGAAGTTTAGGTATATTCAACAGGATTGTCTCACAAGGCAGCAGGTAGAGATGGCAAAAGCAAAGCCAACTACATGACCTGCCCATCCTGAAATGACTTCAAAAGGCAATAGCCTCAAGACCCAATGGTCCAAACTCAAACCAAACCCAAATACAAATCCAATAGTCATCTTAGCAGGGTAAAAGTGGCAAAACCTGTTTCTGAACCAGGAATACCCAACTCAACCAACCTGAATGGACTCTAAAATCAGCCCTAAACCTGACGTAACCTAAGTCTGATGAACAATGAACCAAAAACAACCAAAACCCAGTCTAAACCACCCAGTAACCACTTCTAATAGTAAGCTTCAACATACATTAACAGAAACCTTCTTGGCTAAAATTAAGAAATCGCCAGTACAAAAGAAAACCCCATTTAACCTAATTTATGATAAATTTCCTTAGAAGGTCAAACAATAGAAAAATTTTAATATCAAAGCTGGTAGTTGATCCATAAAACACTCAAAGCTCCCTCACATCCTGTCAAAATCATGAAACAATTCAAACATTCAAATGTTTGGACCTATGCTTTAGGCATTAGACCATTACATTGCCTTCAACAAAAATACTATAGAAGCAAGCATATTAACTCCTATAAACTCTGGGAAAAGCCATTAGAGCTTACAGCTAAATTTCATCACTCTCCTCCCATTGAGCTATTGCACATTGGAGGTCTAAGTAGAATCATTTAGTAAAGAATTCTAGAGTTAGTTTCTAAGTGCAATATTTGGTATCACCAAAGTTGGTTCCATATCAAAATGTTGCCTTAGGAACCGCGAAAGTCAAACAAAAAGAGTTGAGTTTATTCAGGTTAATTTTTCCCTAAATACCAACAATATTGATAAAAGAACAAACCATGATACAATCAACACTTGTTGCAATTAACTCTAAATATATTTGTGGACATATCCATATACATTAGAACATATTACACGGGTAAATGCATAGTTTCACCTTAGAGGGCCACTATTTTTATGTTTTTACATTTTCTATATCTATGCATATAAACAACAAAAGTAAATCAACATATATACTCTGCCAACTTATCCTTCTACAGCAATCCTTTCTTTATGGTATCAGAGTAGGCCCCAAAAATCAAAATGACAATTGAAAAATCAAACCAAGAGCCCAATACCAAACCAGACTTGCACCCGTTCATCAGATTTAAAAGGTATGAAAAACAGATGCAACGAATAAACCTTTTTGATCCCCCAGAATAACTAAACTGTAACATCCTAAGATGGCTACACTTACCCAGGAAAAATCATCTAGTAAGCACACAAGCTTGGCCTTACTCCAGAAATATCTTTCTTTGTCATTCTATGAGGAAGCTTAAACAAAAATTTTACCATTCCATCAGATTTAATTGTAAGTATTTTCATAACCAGTCACCAACATTTTATCATAAGTTTCCTCCCTTCCATATAAATCCTCCTCTATATAGTGTAACCTCCTAAACAGTCTTAAGCTTTATTTCTGCCCTTCTGAATAACCAATAATCATCTGAATTCTCTTACAAAATTCAAGCCCACTTGTTCCACTTAGATCCTATAAATGACTATTAGCAAGAAGCCTATACCAAAATGCTCTCAGAACAAGTTGACTTGCTCCTACCAAGATGTCCACTTACATAGTCAGACCCAAGCGCTTAAGTCGCTTTAATTCAGAAAAAAGTGTTTTCCTATGACTAATTTGAGGAGCATGCTACTTAGCTAGACAAACATTGGACCAACCTCAATCTTAGCCATCTTCAAAGAATACATAATGAGAAAATTAATCTAAATTCAGAAACTGTTCCAAAATATTCTCCTTAACTTCATGGAGAATGACCATGAAATAATGCCGTGTAGAATGGATATACAACAAATTTTCATGCTTATTTGAGTTCAACCAACTTGATTGAAATCAGTTACTGATGCTTGATGTAAATGCAGATATCACACAGAAATAATATCCTTGGCTCAATGATACATCTTAAAGTTACAATGGAACCAAAGACTCATCACCCAATATAAGTCTAGATGAAGTGGGTTCCTTAGGTAAGATTTACGGTCCTGCCTCTACCATTTTTGCATAAAATGACTGCTCAAGAACTAAACCCGCACTATCATGGTTAGCAATTTTACTCTATTATCACTGCAACGAGTATTGGCCCATTAGCAAATTAGTAAGATTCTTCAAGATCTAAACCCACACTATCATGGTTAGCAATTTTACTCTATTATCATTGCAACAAGTATTGACCCATTAGCAAATTAATAAGAATCTTATAAATTGATGAATTATAAACATCATCAGACACACACACACAAACATGTATATAATCTTGCAAAACATGACCGAACTCAAATTGTGTTAAATCTGGTGGAGCTTGGAGGTTGATTTAAATTATCAACGGAAAACAAAAGGTCCCTGATTACACAGCAAATTTCTCATGGACTGTGCTTCAAAGGATGTTAACTCAATTAACTTACATATGGTTATCATCTTGAACGAGTATTTGTGAATTTAGAAGCAAAATTATGCAGCTTCACAATTTGATTCCCTTGCATGTATTCTAAAAGACAAATGATTAAGATGGCTCCATGAACATCTAGGAGCTGAACTCCACATTAAAACTAGAGATCTAGGGCAAAAATGAGAACCGAGATTGACGAAGGGAAAATAGCTAACCTACCCTACTACTAATTTTAAACAGATGTTGATATTGGATGTAATAATGGATTCCTGACTGCAGTAAAACAGAGTAAGGTGATTGAATGAACTTTGAAACCCATTGACTGTAGTACATGTAGAGGGCTTTCATTTATCATTGCTTGCTATGAGATATGTGAACAAATCAATCTCTAGCATACCCTGCACTTAAAAAGCCAAAAATAATTAATAATATAGTAGAGTACCAACTGTGAAATCTTGGCTACTTATTCCCCTCTGATAAGGAACTCTCTACTGTTGTCATTCTTACCCCTTGTGCACCAAAAGAAAATATTTCTTTCCTTCAGAATGAATTCCGCATCCCCATGCAGCAACACATTAAGATTTCCTCTTGTATTATTTCATATTTTCCTCAACAAGAATATAATTGATAACCAACTTCCAAAAAGTTTCTAAATCCTCTCAAGAAACTAATAAGAAATTCTATTTGTCATCCATGTATGCATATATACAACTTGTTGATGCTTTGGTTTGTGGGAATGGAGTACATCTATCATATTTCAAATGATAATAATAAATTATAAATCAATTTATCTTTTGAGCCTCCTTGTCAAATTTCAATTGGTTACATTCAAAATGCTCACAGTATTCTGCCTCACTGTTAAAATCAGATCTTCCATCAACGTTTCAGTGCTAAAATGTGGCAACACCATACTACTAATGCATTTTCTCCCAAAATATAGACCTACCAAAGTAAATAAAAATAAAAAAAATAAAAATAAAAGAAAGAAAAATGTATTTCTCATGTTTTCCCTTGAAAAATGAAAACGAAGCTTCATGCTTATTAGCAAAATTAAATGCTTGCATGTGATAGATTTGTAAAATCACTCAGAGTCTCTGCCCCAACCATGTCAGGAGTTTTAAGCCGTAAACTCTTCCTATGAATTATAGATGAAATAGATAGAACTAATCTTCTCATTTCAAATTAATTTTTGCTCCAAAATCAAATGTGAGATCAAGAAATTCTCACCTAAAAATCTACCCTTTAATATCTAATAAGAATGACTGAAGATGCAAACTGCCTTACTTCTTTTCAGGAGGTAGGAAATTAACCTTCCTCTCTTTGCTTCTAATTGAACCATATTATAAGTAAGTTCCCCTCAACATCTACTAAAGCTAATACACAGAAACATTTACGATTTTTGCCACCTATTTCATCAACTTAAGTTCTCAAGTAAACCAAGAACGAAAATATAAGAAGTTTAAAAAGATTTAAAGATCCAACTAGTATCCAATGACCCAGAAAGGTTCATGCAAAGAAAACAAACAACAGGACAATAAATAAATCCAAGAGAGAGAAACTAAGATACCTTTCGTTGTTGAGGGTCTTGTGGAGGAGGCCAGAACAGTGATGAGAACTGAAGGCCATCAATCCACCTCTCAGATGGACTAGCCATGTGGCTTGAACAATATATATCTTCCAAATATACCCCTTTGAACCAATCACCGGAACAACCAACAAAACACACACCAGAACCTAAGCTTCCACTCTGCAACCGCTACCAATCAAGAATCAAGATATCGTAATTCAACATCCCAAGCATGTGCAGCTCTCGGATTCCCACAAAAATATATCAAATGACGAAAATAAAATTGTATTGAACCTGCAGAAAATTCAACAAGAGAAACTATTGCATCTCTCTCTAAAAGGACTGGAAATTTACAACAGTATTATTAGTCTCCACAAAGTCTCTGCCTCTAACGGTCTCAAGCCTTGTAAAACTTGTGAATTACTGTTTAACTGATAATCAAAATATGTTCTTACTGCAAAAACAAAGTGAAAATATATAATCAGAATTACTCCAAAAAAAAAGAAAAAGAAATTTATCAAAAAGTAAGAGTAAAAAGCAAATCACTTGAAATTGGATTCATAAGCAAGCTAAGAACATATAATCTACACACCTACCAAAGCGTTTATAAAAATATGAACTTGATGATTAATACTGAACAATTCTTCAAATTTTACAAATGACAGTCCATGTAGAAAGAGCAATAACCAATTATTAACAGATAAAAAATGCAAATATAAAAACACCATAAATCATCAAACTAAACAAAAACTAAGATTAAATCCCAAAACCCATTTTTTAAAAAAATTAAAACAATAATAAGCAGAAATGAAAATTTCCAAAGTTAAAGGAAAAAAAAGACCCAAAAAAAAGACAAGAAGAAGAAGAAGAAGTTGGAAACTGAAAGAACCTGGGCTTTGGTATGAGCGGCTAAATATTTCTCCTGGTTTAATTTAGATTTAACTCTCTGCTATAAACAATGTGAGTGTATTACTAAAAGGAAAAAAGAAACTGCAGTTTGGCAAAGACGTATTTTTCCTTAGCTTGGAAAATTTTAAGAGGTGGTAGAGTTTTTGGTGAGAGAGAAGATATCTTTAGAGGGGCTGTTCGCTTAGATTGCTGATGACGTGGCGATGATATTTTCCTCTCGCATCACAGGGTCCTATGTCACGTCATATCAAACCCCCGCATGCATGACATAACATGAACATACATACATGCATGCAAGTCGGTTATACTGTACAAAGTATACATAGAAAAGACGACAAGGGTGGGAGAATTACGTTGATGGCCATCGCATGTTAAGTCGTAAATAAAATAATAAAAGAAGATGGTGGTGTTGTCCAACTTTGAATGGTCGGGCTCAAATTTTTAATTGGTTTTGTCAGAAGATATTTTGGGAGGGGTTTGGTAAGATGTCACGTTGCGGAGTACGCCTACCATTGCACCTCTACCGTATGATTGGATCTTGTTTCCTTCCATCATCCTCACCCTCTCCCCTTTCCCTTGCCGCTTTGCCTTTTTTCTCATACTCGTACTAATTTCATTAAATTCTTTATACCACGTTTGGTAACCTATTCCCCGCTACTTCCAATTACTATTTCTTTCCCTGTGTTGTTGGTAAATTAACAACGAATAGCCATTCTTTTGTTTTAGTTATTCCTCAGAATTGGTAAAAGGTCTTTTGAAACTACACCTACCTCGCTTTATTGTATTAGCTATTAATTATTATGATTAAATTACCTTTTGTAAATTTAAAAATTTACAACCCTCAAATATTAATGATTAAATTATAAATAAAATATTAATATTTAGATTATAAATTATTAATATTTAAAAAGTAATAATCATAATAACATTTAACTTATAAATAAAATATTCATATTTTTAAATATTAATGAATAAAATATAATAAATGTTAATATTTTAATTATCAATTATTAATATTTGAACTAAATTATAAATTATTAATAGTTAAAAATAAATAATCATAATAATATTTAAATTATAAATAAAATATTAATATGTTTAAATATTAATGATTAAATTGTAATAAAATATTAATATTTAAAGTATCAATTATTACTATAATGACTAAATTATAAATTATTAATATTTAAAAATAAATAATCATAATAATATTTAAATTATAAATAAAATATTAATATGTTTAAATATTAATGATTAAATTTGTAATAAAATATTAATATTTAAAGTATCAATTATTAATATAATGATTAAATTATAAATTATTAATATTTAAATTATCAATTATTAATTTTTTAAATAAATTATAAATATTTAAAAATAAAATAAAAATAATCATAATAGTATTTAAATTATATTAAAATATTAATATTTTATAATATTAATTATTAAATTATAAATAAAATAATATTATTTAAATTATCAATTATTTATATTTGTGATAAATTATAAATTATTAATATTTAGAAAATAAAATAAAATAAAATAAAAACAATCATAATAATATTTAAATTATAATAAAATTTAATATTATATAATTCTAATGATTAAATTATAAATAAAATATTAACATTTAAATTATAAATTATTAATATTTAAAAAATAAAATAAACAATTATATATTTAATAAAAGATTTTTTTATTTTTTTATTTTTTATTTTTTTATTATTTTAAAATTATTTTTACCAACTAAATATTGTAATAAATCATAATAATTATTCATATTATATTTTATTCGTCGTATCAAATTACGTAATAACTATTCTATTTTATTCTCGCAGAATAACTATATTATTTTATTTTTATATATTCCGCAAACTAAACATAACATTATTGTATAATTAGCCCCAACTATGACACTTTTCATGGGACACTCTTTCTTTTTTCTTCTAACTGAACTTTTTTTTTTTACATTATTTATTCACATAATTTTTTTAGTACAAATAAAAATTTTGTCAAAAAACATGTAAATTTACTGATGAAACATTTTCGTCGACAAATAATTGAAAAAAACCCTTTGTTGACAAAAAAATTCTCAACATTCGAATTACTTGGTGTCAAGGTATTTTTCGAAAACTTTCAAACCAAACTATGATCATCAGAAAAATTCGTCAAAATTTGATCGAAATATAGTTGAAAATCCCCTGACAAAGCCGCCAGAAAATAGCAATTTCCCTTTCTCTTGCCCACGTCTCTTTACTATCTCAATTTTTCTCAGGTTTCAAAATGTTCCAAATATCTTTTAAAATTCACGTAATTTCACAAACAAGTGTCACTTATGAAAAGTTTTCTTAAATCATAATCAATGTTTTTTAGAAAAGTATTCAAATAAACAAAAATTAATAAGTAATATCGATATAAATATTAGTCGAATTGATGGTTTTTTAAAATAAATACTCGATTTTTTTGTATTCTAAATTTATGATTGCTTTTGGGTGATGGATAGGTCTTTTATGTACTATATTTATTATTTAATTTATAAATATAACTCATGTAAAGATTAAATTTCCCTTTTATTTAGGCATTTGGATTTCAATGTCTACGTTGGTACACTAAACAACTCCACAAACAAATTTGTTGCGGAATGCTTAATTTTAACACCATTATATAAAAACAATAATAATCTTATACATGTTTTATATATATTTTTTCACATTAGAACTTGAAAATGCTTGAATTTTGAATTTTAATTTCTATTTATTTGCAGTAGGGGATTAAGCAAAGATTACAATAAGCTTTTAATTACAATTTTTAAAGAAAAAGTGATCATCTTGTTTCCCACCATTAATTAATTAATTAATATATATATATATATAAATCCAAATTAAACTATCTCGCATATATTAAGTTGGTTGTTTAACAAATTTGGAGTTTGAGGAAAGGGGAAACGTGGATCAAATGGTGGCCAAGTTGGGAAAGGTTTGGTGGTCAAGGAAGCACCGACCCCTGTATGTATGATGGTGAGTGTGAGTTGACTTCCCAAAATGCTAAAAAACACAAAGTGAAGAAAACCATCATCCCACTACCTAGTGGGATGAACATCAAATGTTGCATTATGATTACTCTAACCAACTTTGTTTATAATGCTTCCCATAATTGACATGTCAACTTTTTAAGTTTGAATTTTATGATAAGAATAAATTGTATATATTAAAAAAAATTAAAAACTTCGTATCTCGTAGTAAACTCATCTCTAAATAACTTATTAAAAGTAAGTAAGAGAAAATTGTTAGTGTGGTAGAAGTATTGATGAGTCAAAACTGGATCACGTTTGAGTTGGACTTATCAAGTTTATCATTTTTAAAGTCAACTTTTGTGCTTGGCTCAAACTTTTAATTTAACTATTATTATTAAAATATTTAATATTTTAAATTAAAAAATATATCATTTATTGATATAATAATATAATCAAGTCAAAGTAGCTCAAACACAAGCTTAAGAATCTATACCCAAACTCAACTAGAGGTGAGATAGGCTCACAAGTCTAGTAAGCAACTCAACTCTTAAACACCTCTAAATTAGTTTTTGGTAAATGTCAAAACTTTATTTATATGTCTTTTTTTTAATGTTGAAAGTTCCTGCAGGGTCTAGCTACTTTGTGTTTATTTTATTAATAATAAAAAATAAAGTACAGTAAGGAGGGGATCAAAACCTGACCTACAAAATTACATGATCAAGTAGAAATATAAGTCCTATAATAGAAACTATTACCCTTGCCGTAATTTTTGGAGCAGGGGATAAATGGCTTACCTATGTACAAAGATTTATGAGAATTTTGGAAAAAAGAACATTACAAGTGAAGATAACAATAATAAAAATGAGGAATACTACTCCTTTACAATTATTTAAATCAAACATATCCTAAATCAATTTTGTCTAATCTCAATATACCTTGTAATTTCCCAAACGGCACTGTAAAAACTTGAAGACTATGATATTCGTAGCCAAGGTTCACTAATAAATCTGCTGCCTGATTACCTTCTTGAAAAATATGAGACAACTTGTAAGAGAAATAATTATGCAGGTTTTGAATGTTAGCCAATAAGTACCTGCTATCATGTGATCCTCGATATCTCCCTGTAAGCATTTGTATCACCACCAAAGCATCCATTTCAATCCATAAATGCGAAATGCCATAGTCACGACACAAAATCAGCCCTTTGTATAATGCTAATAATTCTGCTTGAATGGAATTTTTTACTCCAAAATTCTCATAGAACCCAAATACTAATGAACCTGTGTAGTCTCGCAGAATCCCTCCACTTGTCGCATTCTGAAAGTTACATTTCGAACTACCATCAACATTCAGCTTAAACTCACCTAATACAGGTTTTTGCCAATATAGCATTTGTGGTGGCGCTAATCAAGCCTTCTGGAAAGACAATCCCCATAAGGAAGCAATTTGTAGATCTCCCCTCCATTGCCATTGTTGAAATTGCTTCTCATGAAATAGCTAATGAATGAGTTTCATAATTCGCCATACCACTCTATTAGAGTACATACTTAGGTTTCAATGTTTTGCATCATTCCTTTCCAACCAAAGAAACCAAAACATGAATACGAGTGTTAAAGTACGGATATGGCCCTGCTTAATATAGTCACCGGAGTATGCCCATGTTCATATAATTTGAGAAACATTTTGTGGGTTAACAATATAGATTTGAAATAATTTTTCAAAGTAATTGCAAACATGTTTAGCAACTGGATTATCTCACATGATATGCATAAGTGATTCCTCTGAGTTGCAGCATTGGCATATAGAGGCCAAGGTGAATCCCTTCGTTTTCAATATCATCTCCAAAGGAATCCACGGGTTTAATAACCTCCATAAGAAAAAAGAAGTGGTAAAGGGAATATTTTTATGCCAAATAAACCTGAAAATTGGATTTAACAATTGTCGTTGATGAATTAAGTCCCAAGCTGTCTTCTTCGAAAATTTACCGTCCGAAATTGGTACCCATTATGCGATATCCTTAATAGTTGTATCAATTGGAATTTTCAAAATTTCAGATACAATTTCTCCTGGCAATATCATATTCAACTTCTCTATATCCCATTCTCCATTATTAAAGAAATAGCATACTTGTGTCATGGAAGAGATAAAGGTAGGAAAAGTACATACCAGGGGATCATCCCCCATCCAACAGTCGTGCCAAAAGAGTAACTTCCCTCATCCAATCTTTCATCTTATGTATTGCTCAGTGTGTGGGCAACAAGCTACCATCTGTTTCCAAGTCTGAGAGTCATGAAGTTTTGGTTGAATGTATTGCAGAATTCTACTAGTGCAATATTTGGCATGCATAAACCGTGTCCATAGGCTAAAGCAAGTCTGGAATCGCCACCACAGCTTCATACTAAAGGCCTTAAATACGTCACTTAGACTTCGGATGTCTAACCCGCCTTCAAAAGCTGGAAATGTAATTTTATGCCATGAAACCCAATGGATTTTCCGTGCTTATGTAGAATCTCCCCATAAGAAACTATTAAATAAAAAAACTTTATTTATACGTTGTTTATAGTGAATAAAAGTGAATAAAAAAATCTAATTATTTAAAGTTGTTTACACAAGACTCTCATGTTCCCACACAAAAATATATTGGTGTTTAAAATTCTTTTGAGTAAAATAGTTATTAACTAAATATTGGAAATTTAGACACATGGTTTTATCATCCAAAAAATGAGATATAATTTTCATGACAAACTTTATTTGTATTAAAAATATATAGCAAAAATATTTTTCCACTTATATCTGTTTTCATTATCTACTAAAAAAATGATTAAGTGAGTCGATATTGAAATCCTAAGACTTTAGAATTAAATTTTATTTATTTGGTGATTTGTTAAAATAAATTCATGAAAAGTAAGAGGAAGAGATTGTTAATTGTCACGATTTACGTTTTTAACCCAAAAGACATGCATTTTAAACAAAGATGAATTTTTATTTACAAGTTCAATACCCAACCATTTTTTATTGAAAATGACCCTAACAATGTGCACCAAATTAAAAGAGAAGGAGAGGGGAAAAAAACACTAAAGCAAAACAATTAGGGCTTGAAGAGAGAGCGAAAGGTAGTCGATAGAGAAAAATAATGGCAACCTTTATGCTGATTGCTTTTGTAGAGTCAAATAAATCTTTGTAAATACATAGTGTAATACGATGAATCCAATCTCTTGTTATTTTATTGGAAACTTTAGCCTAACCACTTTCTTTTCCAATAAAATAAAAAGCTGTTGCCAGATGGAGAAAGAATAAATAAGAGATTAGAATAATGTAATCATCTTAAAAGCTTTACTTTACATTCAAAAGCATATTCAATCATTTTTTTTTTAAACATCCTTTTAATTGAATGCTACATCGATTAGTCAATACATCTTTCTATAATTAGTTTAAGATTCATATCATTCAATGAGTCAAAAAACACTATATGTTTTTAGTTTTAATAATCCTGATAAAAAAAATAAATGTAAAACATGAAATAATTTAGAGACAAAGTTTACATTACAACAGATTCTAGTACAATACAAAACTTTACAGGTCAACCTAGTGACTCATTCACTTTTACTTGTACACATGGGGCGGACCCATGTTCATGAAAGTGGTGTCAAATTAAAAATATTTATTTATTTATTATATTATCTTTTTAGAATTTTATATATTTAATAATATTATGAACTCATTAAATTTTTTACAATTTTGTAGGAAATGGGGTCAAAAGTTAAATTTTATTAAAAATTTTATATATTAATCATATTTAAATTTTTTTAAAAAAATAATATTTAACTACTATCAAAAATTAGATTTATTAAAAGATAATTTATATATTAATATTTAAATTCTACATGGAAAGATAAAAAAATTTCTTTTTATAATTTAAAATTTTATTAAAAAAGTCCAAACCTAAACAACTCTCTCTCTTCAAAAATTCAAGTCTTACTCTTGAGACTTATAATGACTTTCCTCCTATCAGTTCTTAATTGTGTTTTTCACTCTCTCAAAATAATTTAACTAGGCTTCAATTGTAAGTAATTTTTAATTCAAGTTAAGTTATTAAATATTTCATATCTAAATATTTTTTGATTAATTTGATAGTTTGGATTCAAAATTATAAAGCACATGTTACGTAATCGAATGAGTGACAACTGGATTAATTATTACTTTGTGACATATTTAAAAAGATATATTTGATAGTGTTTCTACTAATACTATCATACAATATTTTCAAAATATAAAAAATTATCGTAGAGAATTATATTTTTTATATATTTTTAGTTTGAAATATTAAATAAATGTATTGAATTTATATTTTTTTAATTTAATGTTAAAACTTCTACTTTATAAATTTTAACATATTTTTTAAAATATTATTTCAATTACAAAACCATTTAGAAAAATTCTTAGGTCCGCCCCTGCTTGTACATGTATAATCGTACCTATTGTTTACCTATCAACTTAATACTAATATATATATATATATATAAAACTACTTGTTGCTAGTGGAATATCTCAATAGTTGAATCTCAGCATCTTCTAATTTTGATATCTATATCCATTTTTCATAATATTCATTTTTAGTTTTATAACATATTTATCAACTCAAAGGTTGCATTTGATATGTTGCTAGAAATGTGATTGCTAGGTATAGAAATATTGGGAATGTGATTGTTAAAAGGATTACATTATAGTGTTTGATTTGTAAACACTTTACTGAGAATATAATGTAAATTGATAAAATTACCCTTATATATAAAAATATATATAAGTTGAATAATTTTATAAATTTTAATATAAATTTTGACTTTTCAACTTTAAGCAATTAAAATAATAATATTAAAAAATGACATAATATTTTTATATTAATTATTTAAATATTAAAATATGTAAAATTACTAAATATTTATTTTTACCTTAAACTTATAAAAGTTAAAAATAAAAAATATTATTCAAAGAAAAATCATCGATAAATAGAAAATTCTATTGATAGATCACATTATACTATCTATCCAGAGGTAGATACCCACTGTCAAAAGTTTGAATGTACTATTTTAAACGTGCCTGATGCTTTCTAGCTCTCATAGCCGCGACAGTCAAACATATTTCCCTCTCAAATCCTATCAATTCTTTAATAAATTTTCTTAATTTTAAATCGTTTAAATGTTTCTCTCTTAATTTTTGACATCAAAAATATAAATGTTTCTCAAAACACTTCTAATTTTTTTGAAAATTTGAATTAAGGTTTCATAAAACCTAAGGTCCTAAGCTCTCCAATTTTCAGATTTAATGGTGAAATTTGACCCAAATGTGCTGATGACGAGCTATCTTTCCTACAAGTTGTGAGAAGAAAGAGAAGAAGGCAATAAGGAAGAAAGTGAAAAAGGCAGGAAGAAGTAGAAAAGGGTCGAGAGGTTAAGTTAGGGAATAATTTTTTTTTTTTACTCTCCATTTACTGAGGATAAGAAACTTTCCCTCCAAGAGAGCCATTGCAATCACATTGTTGGGGGATTACTTTCCCATTCTCAAAACATCAACCAAACACTGCAACGTGCTTCCTTGTAATTTAATTTGTTGGAAATGTCCCTCACTTACCATCTACCAAACACCCCCAAATATTTTTATTTTCTAACCCAAATATTGTAAATAGTATGTACATTTCTTATGCTTAATATATACATATATATATATATTTCTTAAATATTAAATGATTAAACCCTGTGATTAGATGATCTTAGAGAGTTTTGTCAAAGAGTTAATACTTGATTCCCTCTCAATGATAAATTTAAGATTTTATATGAGGGATAATTAAAAAAAATTATAATATTAATCATAATATATATAATAAAAAATTTAAAAATTGAGGACACTCGCCATCACCTTGACTCTGTCGATGTTCCCACTTAGTAATTTTCCTCCTGGGATATTCAATAAAATTAAAATGACACATAATTTTCCATTATTAGTTAACAAATACTATGAGGGTGTTTGAATACCTTAGAGGGGAAAAAAAGTGAAATAAAATTGTTACTTGGAAAATAGAAAAATGAAAAGCAATCGAGTTGATTTGAGTTAAAAGGAGACGAGTTACCGAGTTTTGTTCTGGGGTCACAAACCATTGTGCACAAGATCACGCAACGAATCAGATGCGATAGATTCCATCCTCGTGGGCCCCAAATCGAAAAACCTCTCTCAAAGCCAGGGGCAGCTCCTGCCGAAAACATCGCACCTTATACGTTAGCCACGTGGAATGTTCAGTGGCGGAGAATTTAAGGTCAGGTTTGAACGGGCAGCCCCAGAAATATCTGGCGGAAGACGCACCACGAAGCATTCCCTCTTAGATATTTTCCCGTCCCCCTCCCCCCTAACAAAAAAAAAAAGCCCTAATACCTCCAAGAGGCCAATTAGGGAGTAGCTATAGATATATACAGGCTAAAGGACACGTGGCACAATGACGTGCGAGGAATATATCTTGTTCTGATCTTGGGCTTTCTTCCCCCTTGGTCTGGTGGGTCCCCCACGCGTTATGGATGGCCTTTTCCTTCTTTTTGGATGTTGCCACCATGGTCATGCATGCATGTCATTAGCCGGGTTGGGGTTATGATTGGAGGTGCGCCATACGTGCCGACTAATGATTGGCTGGTTTTACTTTTTAGTTGTTTATGGTTTTTCATCACCGTTGACCCCTTCCATGCACTTGGAAACTATATTTGTGTTTTTCCCATCTGACGAATTCACCCTGCCATTTATTTTTTAATGCATCAAAAAACAGTATTATGATGAAACGTAAGGAGTACTGGGACTTATTATTGTTATTATTATTATTATTATGATGATGAAATTATAAAAGAATATTAATTTTTTTTTTTTTGTAAATGCAAAAGTCCATTACATTTAAAATACACAAAAAAATAAAATTTTCTTTACTTTTTATTTAATTTTCATAAAATTCAAATATGAAAATATTGGTATTACACTCAAGCATTAGAAATTTTAGTGGTATTTTTTAAACTACTAATTAGCATAACATATTGTTGCATGTATTTAAAAATTAACCAAAGCAAAATATTATATTCTTTTACTACTGCTTGGATAAACTATATTAAAATATAATAAAAATTGAAGATTCGCAGTTGACGTGTCATGCCATGCTCGACTAAAATTCAACACGTGCCATTCCCCTGTTCCTTTTGTGATAATAGAGCGAAATATAACTTCAAGGCGAAAAGGTTTGAATAATTGATATTAATGAATTTATGGATGTAAATTCTGATTATTTGATTATTAGGTAAAATATGTTGATATTTTAAATTTTTTATTATGATTATACATGGGTATATTAATTTTTAAAATAAATACTATATCTTAAATGTGTAAATGATATTAATATTTGAAGTCAAACATTTAAAATATTTTTTTTACTTTTTTTCCTTAAATTGATCAGTAATGCTCATTTATATCGATCGACTACCTTACGATCGGATCTAGTCGTGAAATGTTAGATCCAACTAGATCTCTACAAGGGAGTACAATATCGATGCTCCTTTGACCTAGGGAGTTCCAAATCAATGCTCCCTTGGAGGGTGTCAAATGGAGTCGACTGAGGGGTGGTCGACTGGTGAATTGTAAGAGAAATTTTTTTTAATAAGAGAGAAAAAATTTTAAAAAGAAAAATTATAATTTATATAGTGATAACTTTTAAAATTAATGAAAGATAAAATTATTTTAAAAATATTACTACATTATCAAACTAATATAAATATTGACGATTGACTAATAACAACACTTGTATGTTCAATGAAAGATATTTTTTAAATAAAATATCTATTTTTAAAATTAATAAATCACATGTAATTATAATTAGAAGTTAAAGATGTTATATTTTACTATTGATTATTTGTTTTTATATTTTTCTAACATAAAGTTGACATTCTTTTCGGTAATTTAATTATTTGCCACGTTAACCACTTTTGAAAACCACTAGCTGAATGGAATTCGGACAGATGATTACTAAACCAGTCAGCTAACTTTATAAAACCACTTGCGTAATTAAAATATTTGGCTTTAATACCCCTGTGGCATCCCCTTTACATACTAGTAAAACTTGGAGAATCATTTAATAATAGAGTTGTAACATCTGATTTTAATTTAAATTAGTATTTTTTATCACATATATATTTTTGTCACGTATATTACATATAAATATTTTTTTATTAATTTTAAATGATAATTATATATAAAAGTATAAATTTTGTAAATGTAAAGTTTCGTCTATAAATAAAAGATAATTTTAATATAAAAAATAATTATTATTTTAATTATATACTTATAATATTAATTGATCAATTACTAAATACTATTAGAATTTATTAAAAAATTAATAAAAATCATTTGATGTAATTAGAATTCTTATGCACATATTAGATAAATCATATTAATATTAAGGGATAATGTTTAAGCAAATCTTTAAAGTATTCAAGAAACATTAAACAAAACTTTTATTCTTCTATTATATTGAATCAAACTTCTATATTTTTTATTTTGAATACAATAGAATCTTATTACTAATAATTAATTAATTATTATTAATCAAAATATCACTTGTCATTTTTTATATTTATATAATATTGATGTGTCACTAAAGTGACACATATAATTATGTTATTATGTCATATTATTAGATCACATTATCATCTATTATGATATGTCAATTTACTACGTTAGTATTACATAACATTTTGTCTAATATTTATAATAAATTTTTTTTGACGTAAATAAAAATATAATGATTTAAATATGATCATGTTGGTCAATCAAGAAGTTTTCTAACATTTATATTTTTTTTGTATGTATTATAGATATTTCAAGTTCAAATTTTGAAAAAAAGGAGATGAAATTCATAACATTGGAAAAAATATATATCTTTCATTATGTAATTTAGGAGTTATTGAATCTCAATAATTTTAAAAAGATCAAGGACAAAAATAATCCAAAAAAATATTTTTATATTGTTTAAATGGAAGAATTATTACAACGAAAAGAAAGGAGGTTCATTAGAACAATCTAGAAAGACAAAACATAAAAAGACATAAAGGGGTGAATGTGGGTTTGCACTTGTGTAATAAAAAAAACCCTAAACAAATAATAAAATCACCAATCAACGGTTTGTGTCGGTTGCATGAGCCAAATTAGGTTTAATAATTATATTCTCTAAGGCTATCCAAAGCGTGACGGTAACTTTTAACGATCCCTTAGTCTAATAAATAATAACAATAATAATAATAGTAGGAGAGCTTAGTCTGTTTAAATGAATCGACTCTTACAGCTCCAAATCATGGAGCTCAATGACTCGAAATTGCTCAGGTGTTGCTTGATTTCAGCGTACACGTGTCGTAAAACTTTGTTGGTGGGACCCGAAGAGTATGATCATGTCTTTGAGAAAAGATTGGACGGCTGGTGATAGCTACATGCATGATGCAATTTTGTTTAAAACGACAAACATTGCCAGTACTAAATTTTTTTTGGGGACGGTTTGTAAGATCAAAGCAACTGAATAAGTATATGCCTGCCACGTATTGGCTACAACTGTTTTGAGTTCAATGTTTTGCCAAATGAAGAATATTAATTAATAAATGATTTTATAATTTAATTTTAAATAATATTTTAAAATAATGTTCAATTATTCCAAAAATTTTAAATAAATTTTTATTTTTTATTTGTTTAATCAAATTTTTATATTTTTAATTTTGAATCTAATAAATTTTTATAACGTTATTAACATATTATAATACATAGCGACATAATTGTGTGATTGCAAATCAATTTTTTTAATTTAAAAATTTATTTAATTTAAAAAATATGTATAAAAACTTGATTAAACGTAAAAAAGAATAAAAATTTATTTAAAATTTTTTAAAATAATTTATGAATTTTTTTGAGTATTATGCCTTTAATTTTATTAATAATTTATTTTGATGTGATTTAATAAGAAACGCATGCGTATATTAATTTGAGAAAAAATATACATTGAAAAGTTAAAAAATTAGGGAGACTTGAAATTTGAAAACGGGGACCATTAAATGGAAATTTTTTTTTGGTCTTTCACGTGCTTAAGTTTCGATGATATTTTGGGCCGGACTCAAGAATTACCCATTGAAGATGTAACAAATGAAAGCAATTTTTTTTTTAATTTTTTGGTTTGTTTTAAACATTAATTAATCATCTTTGAAATTGTGATAACTCAACTTTTTGGGAAAGGTGCAGTTCATCGTCTGATCTAAAGTCCTCAGATTTGATTATTCTTTCTTCACTTCTTTTTTGGTCCAGCGTTTTGATTATTCCGCCATGAGTTCTTGTTTAATAGATGGATTGCAGCAATGGACAAGCCCAACCCAACAACTCTAAAGTTTCAGGAACAAAGCACGTAAATATAACCATTTAAATATAAACATAATATCTAAAAAATTTATAAATTATTTAAAAAAGTTTAAATAAACTCTTATTCTTTTATTTCATTCAATTAAGTTTTTCTATTTTTAATTTGAGCTAAATAAATCTTTATACTTTTACTTTGAGCTAAATAAACATTTATGATTAATAGTTGACTTAGTCAAAATGTCACTTGTTATTTTATACCATATGACGCTAAAATGGTATGTTAACATGTCATAATTGATGATGACGTGACATGCTAATATATTACAATTGATGACGACGTGATATCTTAATGTGACATGATAATATGATCATATAATATTTTTCACCTTCCATATCAATGTCATGTGCGTATATAATGACAAATGATATTTTGACTAATGACAATTAATCAACTATTATTCATAAGGGCTTATTTGACCCAAAATAAAAATAAACAGATTTGATTGAACACAATAAAATAATAAAAACTTGTTTAAATTTTCTTGAATAGTTGAGGGGCTATTTTGAGCATTATTCCTTCAATATGTTATATATATTTTTAAAGAGTAAAATACACTGATGCCTTTAACTTTTGATCATAATTTTATGTAGGTCCATTAATTTCAGAAATGTACAGCCCGCCCCAACCTTGTAACGACGTTAATGCTTAAACGTGAAATGTCTAAAATACCTTTATTCTTTTTCGATTCTTTTCCTTTCTTAGATTAACCAGCGACACTTCTTTACACCAATCGGCCACATCGTAGTCAAATCTGACAATGGAATGCCATATTTGTCCAGATTTCCTTAAGGGAGCATGGGAGCATTTGGCTCCCCAAGCCTAGGGAGCATCGAATCGGTGCTTCCTAAGCGCTCATTTGGGGAATGAGCATTGATCGACATCGGGTGAATGCAAAATTAGAATTTTTTTTGAATAAGAGAAAAAATTAAAAATTAAAAATAATAATTTATATAATGGTAATTTTTAAAATTAATGAAAGGTAAAATTATTTTTAAAAATATTGCCATGTCATTAAACTAATAGAAATATTGATAGTTGACTAACAACAATACTTATGTGTCCAACGAAAGATATTTTTGAGGGCGAACTGTCCATTTA
Source organism: Theobroma cacao (assembly GCF_053813885.1). Taxonomy (NCBI): domain Eukaryota; kingdom Viridiplantae; phylum Streptophyta; class Magnoliopsida; order Malvales; family Malvaceae; genus Theobroma; species Theobroma cacao. The sequence continues at coordinate 11,672,363 of NC_142646.1, forward strand.
GACAACTAATGAACCCTGTATATAACTATGGCTAAAAGTTGAAAGTGTTAGTATATTTTATCTATTTTAAATTATAAATATAAAATGTAATAATATGAGCTTTTTTAATTAATATAATATAAAATCTTTATTTTGTGAAATCTAAGAAACTTCATTATGAAAAGACTCTTTTAATTATAGAATGAAATATTCATCAATATAAATTAAAATATAAAAATGTAATTAATTTCGAATATATCAATACAAAGATATATTTTAATTTAAGGACATGCAAATCAATTTAGAAATTAATGTAGCATATTTTGAACTCAAATACCCCTTCCTTCTTTGAGATTGATAACACTATTTATATTTTTTTCATTCATTTTGCACTAGATAAAGTTCAATTACTTTTAGACCATGCTTGGTTGGGAGGAATGGTTATTCTATTCCCCTTGTTCCAATTACCAACAAAAGACTACATTTGGTTGGATGGAATGATCATTCTGAGAATAACCATTTCGGGAGGACCCTAATAACATGCTTGGTTCACAGGAAAGAATAGAATGAAAATGAAATAGTCATTTCTTGAGAATAAAATAAATAAAGAATAACTATTATGTAGATTGGTTCATGGGTATAGAATATGACGAAAATTGCTATTATTACTTATTCTATTGTTTAGTTGGTAGGAATAATTTTAGAAATAGTTAAGAAATAATCGATAAATGATAAAAATACATTTTATTAAAATTTAAAGATTTTTTAAGTAAAGAGCAAAAAAACTGAAATAATAGATGATGAAAAAATACTCTTTATTGTTAATAAGTAATATTTTTATCTAAAGACAAAAATAATTTAATAATATTTTTTAATAATAAAATGATGGCCAAAGAAAGGCAATTTTCACAAATATAAGCTTGAAAGGTTGTGTAACGACCGACCGTACGACCATTACCAATGCACGAGTCATGTAAGCAAGCTCATAAAGCTTTGACAAGCCTTCTAAATATATTTATCTTGCCACAAATAAATTCCTTTCTTAATTTCAGTCTTCCTTATTTTAAATTTCTTCTTTGAAAATCCTTATATTTTTTGACTAACATTAGTGTAACCAAATAACAAATTAAACTGTTAATCACACATAGAAATTTATAATATCAACTTCAAATATCCACCGGCACATCCTAGATAGTAAAATTTTTTTTGGCATTACATTATTAAAATTAATTCAATACCAACTAAGGGCCTCGACTCATACTTAATAAGTTTGTTTGCAATACAACGCTTCTTTCAAAAATGACTAGACAAATAGATAGCAGAGTGACACAAGGGAAATGCTAAGATATGCCAATATCTATCCAACCGACGGGAATCCACTTACCCAAAAAAGCTTTCAATCGATCACTTACCTGCCATTTGCCAATTAGTTGGGGTGAGCCTTTCATACTCAATGAGAGAGCAAAGAAGGGAAACAAGTATAAGGAAAATAGTTTATAAATCAGAATATGGTAAAGAAACTTTAACCAAATGATAACATTTGCCTTGCAAATTTAAAGGAGCTGAATATGAATAAAATATATGTTTCATGCCATACTTATTTTAAAATATGCTGCATAGTAGAATTGCTCCAAAAAACGTGTATATGTGCATGCCAAGTAATAGATAGAATTTATAATAACCATAGTATACTAAAATCATTTCAAACTCAATCTTTTCATTGAATCAGCTCAAAACTCATGAAAAGTGCATAACATAATATGGTTTCAAAACATCATATACGACATTAAATCAAGTCACTAGCACATGTAAATTTAAAACCTTGCCATGTAAAATAGATTCAAATCACAATGCCATGGTTCATGGTTTTTTGAATAGCATAATAGATGATAATAAAGAACAACTCTTGGGTAGGTCTAATATAGCCTTTAGGCTTACTCTCTCGTGTCAATAACATCGTCATTTACTCGTGGGAACTCCCCACGCCACCAAATATAAATCGGGGCTTCAAGTCTTTTTTTATCTACTCGTGGCACTCCCCATGCCACCAAATATCAAGTCGGGGCTTCAAGTCCCCTTTTTACCTATTCGTGGGACTCCCCACACCACCAAATATTATGTCGGGGCTTTAGGTTCCCTTTTATACTCAAACATCAATCGACAAACAACCATTACTTTGTGCATAAAGACCATACAACTTGGTGTGGTAACAGGACCTATTCCTGAGTGCTTATCAATGATAAAATCGTACTTAATTTATTCAAATGTAAAACACACTAATGGAATAGTAGGTAAAATAACTTTATAAATCAATATGGTATATATACTAATCCATTTAAAAAAATCCACCATGATGCATATCTCAAAACCAGCATGCTTATTGACAGTTTCAAGTGGGTGGAAAGTCAATTTTTTCATAATCATTTAGTAGCTTTTCTTGGCCTAAACAATGCACAAACATTTGCAAGGCAAATTTTGAAACAAAGCTTTAGTTAAGGGCTTGTTTCCCACTATTACATCAATATAGATAGTATAGGATATACATACTTATTTTTCCAAGACAATTGATAAATCCATGGCACAATCACAAACAACCTAGTTGTTTTCTACCAACTCATGTTTTCCACAATAGATTAACCTATTCAAAGGAGGTATGTACATATTATAATTCATATAGAAGTATAGTTCAAAATAGTTCACCCACTCACCTTAATGATGTGATTTCCCTCCAGCAACAAAATTGCCCACCTTTGACCATCAACAACTCCTTAAGCTTCAGTTCAAATCCTTTAAGCTCCAATATATTTAACATTGAACTTCCAATTAGCTTCCTTGAGTTCTAAATAAGTTTTAAACTCTCTAGCATTAAATAAACACCACACCAGTTTCTTAATTTCCAAGCATTCAAATTGTCCAGATTCTAACTATTCAATGTAAGCTTTAATCAGGGGCGGCTCAATAAGTTCAAAGGCCTAAAGCGAAATATTCAATGAGGCATTTCTTTATTGAAATTAAAAAATTATTAAAATTTTATTCTTCTAGTTTTTTGAGATGCAAAATTTTTATATATTTTAAATGGCTAATACAAAATTAACAATCAAAATTTTTAATTCAAATAAACCAACTATCACATAAAATAAATGTTATAATAATATAATATAAATTCTAAATTACAGTAAAAAAGTCTGTAAATATTAGAACAATAGTACTTAATTGTTGAATGCTTATTGCAAACCGCAAATGAGGCTCACGACTTTATAAAGATAATAACATAACAAATTTACTTAATTGTTGAATGCTTATTGCAAATCGCAAATGAGGCTCACGGCTCTATAAAGATAATAACATAACAAATTTCTTGTGTATTCTTTAGGGGAGAATTAAAGTCAAAGGAAGAAGAAAGAAAGAGCAAATGAGAAAAACAAAATTCAAAAATAGATATTATACATTGAAAAAGAAATAATTGGTTTTATATATAGGAAAAAAATTGTTAAAAATCATTAAATGTGTTGATTGAAAATAGGAGAAATAAGTGAGAAAAAAATAATTGTCGGAGATGATTAAAGACATATGACCGTTAGTTGATTGGAAATAATATAACATTCTAGAAATTAGAAAGTAAAACAAAATTGAGATTTATTAAGCACATAATTAAGAAAATGAGAAAATAGGTAATTTTATTAATTATTTTTTATTTTTATATATTTTTAATATAATTAATTATATTATAAAATTAAAGGGCCTTTCCAAATTGGGGGCTTAAAGCCCTTGCTTGGGTGGCTTCACCTAAGGGCCGGCCTTGGCTTTAGTTCTTTGTTTCAGTTAACTATTCACACATTCAATTCATAATTCCAAAACCTTAGATACTTAGGCATTAAAACCTTACCTCGGTTACCATTTTCAGCCCTAATTAAATCTCCAAAAATTCCCACACTTGGAAAGGATAAATAGTAGTTGAAACAAAATTAAACAGAGAGTTATAATTGATTAAATCAAAGCTCATGAACCAAGCAAGCTTTTTCTCATCTTGGTTACTAAATTCCATGCTCCAAATACTTTTTTTTTAGGTTTCCATAATTCACTTAAGCTTCAAACATATTCTTCCTACATTTCCTAGCATTTCAAATTCCCAACATTTATTAATTAAATTTCTTAAGTTGCAACTAACAACTAAACTGCCTTAGCTTGCACGTTCAACATTTAAATACTTAACCCTCACCTCAATGTCCAAGATTAGCCCAAGGGAACTTCGAAAATCTCCAGGCCAAAGAAAGGCAGCTTGGCTGCAACATAATTTCAAATTCAAAATCAAAATCGAAATCGATTAAATTAAGGTTTAAGCTGCCAAGGACCTTTTCCTTACCTTAGTTTCAAATTTCCAGCATTAAATTGTCATCTAGTGAGCTCAAGAATTTAAGAGAAAACATGAAACATTCGGCCATGGACAGAAATGCAGCAAAATTGGTTTTAAAATGGAGTGGGTAGATTGCCCAATGTGCATGAGAAAGCCACTCAGTTCCTATCCAAGCATCAATGGGGTTAATAGCACTTATTGCATCTTCTTCCTCAGGTACTATGTTATCATGAAGATATTCACCCAATTCATCTTCAATAGAGTCAATGGTCATTTCTCTCCTAATAAAATTGTGAAGCAAACAACAAGTTACAATAATTTGATTATGTATCCTAATTGGATAAAATGATGGACTTATAAGGATACCCCCTTTAATTTTCAACAACCCAAAACATTTATCAATTACATTGCAAGCAGCTACGTGTTTCATAGTAAAAAATTCTTTGGAGTCATTGGTTGTTGACATTGACACATTCGTTCAGATAATACCTTTGACCCCTAAAAGGTGCAAGAAAGCCCTCACAATTTGTATATCTTGTATTAACTAGGTAATAGCAACCTATATGAAAAAATTAATTATTAAGTTATTTATTTACTTGATATAATTTTATAGTGAAAAACCTTATGCTTATCTTAAGAAAACTTACCATGAGGCACTTTAATTCCATGTCTCTTAGTAATTGCATTTCGAAGAACTTTACCATCAACTACCAATCCTTCCTAACCAAGAAAACATAGGTAAATTGCATGTCAAGCGTACATTCACCTAATATATTTGTTGCGATGTCACCTTCATTAGTTCGATATCTAGGCTTATTCATACTTGACACTTTAACTTTTATATATGTCCCATCTAGAGCACTTGAACAATTCTACAATTAAAATGAAATTAACTTTTATCAGAAATACCTATTGTTGTCTTGTGTGTATAGTTACAAAATTAATAAGATGATTAATCTACCTTAAACCACTTCCACCGATTGTCTGTAGAATTTGTCAAACTGGACTTAGGTTTTCTCAGCAAATGATCTTGCAACTTTATCACTACATTTAACACCTGATGAAAATGCCAACTAATTGTCTCACTTGTCTTTCTAAAATTTTGCTCAATAATTCGACTTTTAAGATGATGAGCTATAATTAGACTTGGAAATTTGTGTTAACGTGTCGTAAACGTGTCAGACACGGTTAGACATGAAACACGTTAAAGCTATACACGAACACGACACGTTTAATATTCGTATCTTAAATTTAAAACACGTACACGTATACGTTTAGTACACGTGTAACATGACACGACAAGATTAACACGTTTATTAAACGTGTCAATATAAGACACGATAGATTAATGACACGCTTAACACGTTTAACACGTTTAAATAAAAATATTTACAATTAAATATAATTTTATTATTTAAATTTAAAATCTACAATCATAAAAATAATTATAACAAAACAAAAATAATAATAATAACATCAAATATAATAAAAATTAATATTAATAACATACATAAAATTCTTTATCATATAATATGATAAAATACATCATTAACAATTTAACATCAAACCTTAAAACACTAATAATATTAAAAATCATTCATAATTTTCAATCATAATTAAAAACACATCATTAACCACATAATCAACCATGAACAAATCAAAATCGAAAACTCATTCTTCAATGTCACATCATTCTGACGTCACAAAACCTAATAATAAAATAAAAATAATATATTAATAAAATTAAATCAATATAGAAAAAGTTAAATAAAATGTCAAAGTTAGTTCATAGCATACCTTTTCATTGATGATTAATTGACATCAACAGTATTAGAGCATTCGACGGATGACATTTCTTCCTTACTAATTTCTAAATTTATGACATCCGCGGTAAGACTGTTCATATCTGTTTCTACATATGCTACAATATAAAAAAATATTTATTAAAAATAATTAAATAAATCAAACTTACCCTAATCATGCATTTAAACAGAAGAAACATAGCCAAAAATAAATAAAAGAATGTATTACCAGTTTCTCCAAATAGCCAATCCTTACAACATAAAATTGCCTCCACAACATCTGATTTAAGTGAGCTTCGATATTGATCAAGAACTTTACCACCAACACTAAAAGCAGACTCGGAAGCCACTGTTGATACAGGAATGGCCAAGATATCTCGAGCCATGGCAGAAACCTCTGGATAACAAAACTGATTTGTCTTCCAAAATTGTAAAATATCCAATTCAATTGTCGTTTCAATCCTTTGTTCATCCAAATATTGCTCTAGTTGAGATTTGTTCTTCGTAATCCCAAACTCACGTTGAAAATTATCAAACTCCTAATTAATTAAAACAAAACAATTAAAAAATATTAAAATAAGAAACAACAATAGAAAATTAAATTCAATAACAAATAATACTTCAAAAATAAAAAGAATTACCTTTAAGAACTCGTTTTTTCCCTTGTGCACATTTTTCTCATCAAAAGGTGTGTCATTTAAAGCAGATGGAGTATTAGGAACCTCGACAGCATATTCATCATAAAGAGCAAATAAATGATCTTTAACCTTTTTAAATTCAGCTGAATCACTCCCATAAAGCTTTGTGTAACTCCATTCCACAAATTGAATCTTGTACCAAGGATCAAACATCACAGCTATAGTTAAAATCAAACTAAATTAAGACTAATACTTCTCAAACTTAAAAAACATTTGAGTAGCCATATTTTTCAAATACACATCATCTCCACTCATATGTTCTTCCAAGGTCATGCTTGCCATGAATATCGAAGGAAAGTATGAGTCGACTGTGGGATACTTTGTTCCAGAAAACACACAAGTAATCTCATAAAATACACTTAAGAACTTGCTAAGTTTCTCAATTCTATCCCACTCATCTCTAGATGGAGAATGCTTGAAATTTGAATCACTAATTTCCAAATGAGAAAAGGTCAAGCGAAAATAAAGTGCACTTTCAAGCATGAGAAGTGTAGAGTTCCACCTAGTTGGCACATCTTGTTTTAAGCCTCTTTTTGCATTCAAATTCACTAGGCTCACACACTCTAAAAACTTTTGTTTTCTCCCTTGAGAACCTGCCACATACTTAATACTTTCCCTCACTTTTTGGATCGCACTATCAATTTCTTTCAAACCATCTTGCACAATCAAATTAAGTATATGAGCACAACATCTTATATGAAAAAACTTGCCTCTTCCTAAAAGTTGCTTTCTCATAATCAATTGCACTTTCAACAAATCAACAAAAGTATCATTTGCAGAAGCATTATCCAATGTTATTGAAAACAATTTACTTTCAATTCCCCATTCAACTAACAATGCATAAATCTTTTCACTCAAAGCAACACCATTGTGTGGAGGTGGCATAAAGGAAAAATTCAAGATTCTTTTCTGTAGAACCCAATTTTTGTTAACAAAATGAGCAGTAAGACACAGATACCTATCAATAACAACAGAAGTCTACAAATCAGAAGTCAAACAAATTCTCCCAGGTGATTCTTGAAGCAAGGATTGTATTTTACATTTTTGTCTTTTATGCAACTTAATTATATCAGCTTTAACAGTGTTCCTAGAGATCAGAACAACATCTTCACGCAAATAAGGCAACATAGACTTAATGCCAGTATACTCCACAAATGATAAAGGCAAATTATGCATCACAATTGCAGCTACCACTAATTCACGAAACTTTTCAAGATCAAACTTTGAAGACCTCATTAGCATTGAATTATGTTCTTTAGAAAATATCATTTGACCTATATCACGTGTGTCTTTCCTAACACAATTATCATTATGACGTTTCAAATTACCTATCCCATACTTGCTTTCATAATTCAAAATATACCCACAGAGCTTGCACTTTACTTTTGATTTTCCATCACTCGAGTTCTTTTCTGGCAAACGTTCAAAGAATGTCCAAAGCTTTGAAGTTAACTTTCGTTTTTTGGGTTGGCATGGCTTCTTTTCATCTGTTGCTCCCAATTGCTCAATCTGTAGACAATCATCAAATTCTTCCAGAAAATAAACATTTGATTCAAAAGAAACATTGATATTGTCAGATTCCATCTGCAATCATCAATAACATAAATAACATCAAAAATATTTCCACATAACACGTGATTAATGAAGAGTAAGTTTAAAAAATTTAATATTTCTCTCACTAAAAAAGAAACAAAACATTAAAAATTAAGTGTAGTTATCTAGATGAATTTTATAATGTTCAACAAAAATATGTATTAAATTAAAAAAATAAATAATAAAGCTTGACATTTGTTTAAATCAACTTACTCATATCAATAGAAAAATCCAAAGGAAGTATCACAGCTGAAGTTCCTATAGCACAATCCAAATGCATATGCAGCAGAAAGATTTCCCCATGATAAAATCTCAAATTGCAAATGACAATCTAGTAAATAAAAGCTAAGAACATACCATAAGGGTTGCTGAAAACAGGAATAAAAAAATGCAACCGACTAATAAATTTTAAACCTTATCAGGTGCTCCACTTGAAGCTCAAACGACTAATAAAAGGAAGTCCACTAACTATATGTTGAAATTGTACGGTATACAGACCAAGTTCAAGGAAAGAAGAGAAAGTTGCACATTGGCTTGGTCCCTAGTCTGGGTCCAATTTGCTTAAGATCAATTTCAAATAATCACATAATTAATTAATAATACTAAATATCATTTAATTAATATCTTAGTGTTATAGCCACTTGGATTTATTTTAAATTCTCAAGGGTAAGATGAGATTTAGGTACAAAGCATATGTTTGAGCTGCCATAATTAATTATTGACTTTCTCAATTTAATTTATTTATTTGTGCCTAAAATTAAATTCAAACATGATTAAATCGATAGCTATACTAATTTTTCCCAAGTTATTTATTTCCATAACAAAGAATTGCAATGAACTCGAATTATTTTAAAAGTTGGACAAACTAATCGATGAATACACACTGGTCAAGAAAAGAAACCATTAAGCTATTTGGCATTCATCATTACAAAGTTCCAGAATTCTGTTTGAATTAGTCAATCTCAGTTCGTCAACCACTGCTCCCTTTTCCAATTCAATTAGGTATGTTGAAGTTTCTTTGCATGGACAAACTGATGGAGACAACGAATCAAAACCATAGCAAATAAAAAGACTGACAAATCTCAAGAAACTGACAGATTGATGTAATTCAAAAATTAATGTATAAACACCATTTACAATGTGTTTTTTTTTTTAATTTCTTCGTGTGGTGGTTAGCACTGACTAAGACATGTTTGATAACAAAAATAAAATGTAAAAATAAATTGCTTACCTCTGCTTCAGTGAAAAGGGAAAAAGCTGCTGAAGAAACCCATTCAACACTCTCAAGTCCCAATCTAAATCTGCTGAAGTGAAAGTGAAAAAAGAAATTGAAGAAGAGAAGAAAGATTTGGTGAAGAAGAAAGATTTGGTGGTCTGATGGTGCCGTCGTGCTTTGGTCTGGTGGTCTGGCGCTGCTGTTGTGCTGTGGCCTGTTGGTCGGGTGAGAATGGCTTCTCGTGCAGTAGCCGTGAGGGCTGAGGCAATCTAAAATAAAAACAAAGGTGAAAAATTAGGGTTAATTGGTTAAAAGATGTATAATTACCTTAATATCCTTTATAAAATTAAAAAAACTTTTTAAAATAATTTATATAAGGTTAAAATAGTCTTTAACTATTAATGCTTAACAGGTTAATAAACGTGTTACGTGTACACGTTTAAACACGATAACACGATTAAGTAATCGTGTTTAAAAGTGTTTGTCGTGTTTGACACGTTTTGACATAAAATTTTTCGTGTCTTAACGTGTCAGACATGTTTAGACACGAAACACGTTAAGGGTAAACTCATAACCTGTTTAACTTGTGTCTTCTCGTGTCGTGTTAACGTGTCGTGTCTAAAATTACCAGGTCTAGCTATAATATATAAAAACATCACTACCTGTTCATCTACAAGCATGTTCTTTGTTGACTTCAACCCTTTAATATTTTCTAGAACCTCACATAATTTAAAAAAAGCACCCTTATTCATTCTAATTTGTGAAATACATGAAAAATCATTATCATGTATGAGTCGCATCACATACTCTCGATTTACATAGAAGTCTAAGCTACAAGATCTCACTTTTCACCTATGATTTCGTAGAACACAACGAATGCCAACATAAGCCAAAACCAAATAACAACACACATATGCAATAACACTATCGGCACAACTACAATCTTTTTTCTCCTATTTAAATTTCTACGCAAACCCAAATGAGCTGTGGTTGCAAAAATTAGATTTTCATATCCATGATTTGTGTTGTTATGAAAAGAATAAAAAAGATAAACATACAATAAATATTTATTAGGCTTAGTTAATAAATATTTATTTAAAAGCAAAATCACAAAGTCAATAAAAATAATAATCAACACATTACAATAGAAAACCAAATAGAAATAGAATAAAATGCCACAAGAAAATATCATGTTTAATTCGTTTTATCAATTAAACTAGAAATCATAAGAAGTTGTAGCAGTATACTTTTCATGCCAAATTCTCTTTTCCGATAGCATTATATTAGAACTTCATTGAGCCATTCTTTAGGGACTGAAGTACTTATGCATTCAAAAAATCTTCAAGATTTCAATAGCTGATTACATGAGGTTATGGGTTTGACAAAGGATGAAATGGATTAGGCATCCTACAAGCTTACTAATAATCTATCCCGAATGACTTACACTTTTACTCTTCCCCCTAGCAGCAGACTCAAATAGTTAGGTCCTTCAAGACTTTTTTGTTAATTAGTGAGAACTTAATAACTTGTTGTTAGTTGGTGTGTTCTTCTAGGACAACAATATTATTATGGATGTCTGTGTTCTTAAATATTATTATGGATATTTGTGTTCTTTAATATTTTCATCTCATATTATTATAGATGTGGTTTTTGTAAATTGTGATATGTATGGTCTTCATTTGTTTTTGTTGTAGGTCCTATGCAAAATTGATAGAGATTTATTAATGTATGTTTTCGCTATCTTTGTGGGCCAACATGGGGTTGAGTGGTTCTTTTAAGTGATTAGGTGGAAAACAGAGTGGACTATTCCACATCATTTGCTACAGAAGAGAAAGTTATAGTGTCCAACAAATTCTGATGATAATGATTTATATTACACTTATAAATATCTAGTGAAATGGACTGGCCTTGGTTATGAGCATGTGACATGGGAATTGGAGGGTTCTTCATTTTTGACATCACTTAAAGCTATGAGGCTTATAAGAGATTTTGAAATTCGGCACTTAAAGTTAGAAACATTTTTTTCCCATTCTAAAGAGAAGGTGTTTTTAATATAGGAAAACTGACAAATAAATGTAAATTATACTTATTTACGTATTGCATATTTATTCCATCTTTATAAGTATAAACTCTATTAGCTCTATAGCTTTCAAATTGATTTCATGTTTTGAAATGACAAAAGAAAATGATCAAAATTTCATTTAGACTTGAAAAATAAAGCTTAGACATCCCGTAGCACTTTGAAATGAGTTTGAAAAGAAAAGCAATGAAAAAAGACCTTGAAAATTGCCTTCTGGCCCAAATCTATCGATACATGTTCATTTAATATTGATACATTTAGAAAAGTATCGATAAAAATTGAAATGTATTGATACATGTTCTTGAGAAAAGTCAAAATCCGCAAAGTCAAACTCAATCTATCGATACATTCTCACAATGAATTGATAGAAATACAACAAAACGCTCACTGCCTTAAAAATATCTATACATTTTCAACAGAATGCTCTTTGCCTCAAAAGTATAGATACATTAATAAATGTATTGATGCATTTTGAAGTGAGTGGTCAAACCCTTGCAGCCAAGCCGAAAAGTATCGATACATTCCACAATGTACTAATACATTTTTGTGGGAATTCAAAAATAAAAAAAAGCAATGTATCAATACATCCACGCATGTATTGATACAATATGATTGTTGAAGCTTAGAATGAAAAGAAAAATGACAATTTTCATATTTAATTCATCCCTAACTACCCTTGAAGCTTTAGAAACTATAAATACAAGCTTTTACAACATTTATTAAGGTTGGAAGAGGCTGAAACATAACTCCAAAAGGAATATTTTAGCTAAAATCATTTAATACTCTTTGTACTCTTCTTTTAGCATTAAAGTCTTTTATTGTATCATTTAGTGCGTCTTTAATACTTATCATTTTCTCCACCAATCATTGTACTTAACCTGTTACTCAGCCTTTAAGAGGCATTTAATTACAATTTTATTTCTCTCATTGTATTCACTTGAGTGGTTATACCTTAACTAAGATAAAAGGTAGAGTGGTTGTGCTTTAACCATAAAAAGCATTGTGTTAAAAGGTTGTGCTTGATCTGTAAAAGACAGTGTATTGAATCTTATCTCAATAATAGATTTTAAATTCCGTACTGAATCCAGGGGAGATGATGTAGGAAAAGAGGCTGAACCTCTATAAAATCATTGTGTTGATTTTTCTCTCTCACTTTTTCAATATTATTTGTGTTTCCAATTTCTCTTATTTCATAAGAAATCAATCGTCTTGTTCATTCTCAAAAAAGGGGATTTAACTTGAAAGAATTTTATTTTTTTGAAATTGAAAAGGAATTTTAAAAATATTTATAATAGTCTAATTCACGCATCTCTTGGAATTAATCACATTGAGCTTATTGTTCTAGTAATTGGTATCAAAGCTAGGGCTTAATTTGTGTACGTCTAACAACCTTGAGTGATTCAAAAGCAAAGCTCAACTCATCAAAATGGAATCTATTTTAACTATTCTTTGTGAGGGACACTCAACTCAAAGTCCTTTGTTTTTCTAAAGTACAAATTACCTTTACTGCAAGAAAAAAAATATAGATGTTCATTCAATCAGTAGATGTTGAGGTCTAAAATGTTTTTTTATATGGTCTTCATGTCCCCACTAAGGAAGTAGATAGAAAAACAATTGTTAAAATTGGGAAAGAGGGGGATGACAAGGAAAAGTAGTTGATATAAACAAATTGGAAAGATTTTAATACCTTTCTTTGCTCTCTCAGTGCTAATGAGTTCAATAGAGTATCCATGTGTGAAATCGCAAAACAAATTTGAGATACCTTAAAAACAACCTAAAAGGGAACAAATCAAGTTAAAGAATCCAAAATAGGATTTCTCACACGTAACTATGAGTTATTTAGAATGAAAGAAGGTGAAATTATAAACCAAATGTATGAGAGATTCACAAACATAGTTAGAGGATTGAAGGCCTTAAGAAAAGACTTCCTAAATGCCCAATCAGTTAAGAAGATACTCTATAGTTTTCCCAAATCATGGAAACTAAAAGTGACAGCCATAGAGGAAGCAAGGGACCTAAATTATATTAACTTAAAAGAACTTGTAGGATCCTTACTTATCTATGAGATGACCCTAAAACATGAGAGTGCTCTACATGATGAAAAGAAAAAGGACATTAAGAAAAAAGAGATAGCCTTAAAATCCATAATTAAAGAAAATGAGAGGAACATAAGAGATAAGAGTGAAGTGGATAAGGACGTTGCCATGCTAGCCAAGAGAATTAGCAAATTTATGAAGAGGAACTATAAAGGTAGAAGACCTCATAGGAAAGATATGCTAAAAGGAGAACATAAAAAGGATCACTTGATATGCTATGAGTGTAGAAAATTGAGATATACTAAATATGAGTGCCCAAACAAGAAAAGTACCTCAAAGAACTTCAAGAAGAAAGCAATGGTTGCCACATGGAGTGACAGTGATGATTCCCAAAATGAAGAAGAAAAAGTTGCTAACCTTTACTTCATGGCACTTGAAGACTCCAAGGTATGTCTACTTTCAATGACTCTGGCTCATGTACTCTAGATGAGAACTCATATTCATTTGATGAACTACAAGATGCATGCGATGACCTAGTTTTTGAATTTGAAGAAAAGACATTAAAATATAAGAACATGATATCCAAATTTAACGTAGAAAATGAGTTAATAGTTAAGACAAAGTGTGAGCTAGAAAGCTTAGTTAAGAACTTGGAAATTGAAAGAAATGAGTTAAAAAAGGAAAACAAAAAATTACAGGATTCATTTTCAAAATTTCATAAAAGCCGACAAAAATTGAATGGCATACTAGAAACAAAAAGAACATTCTTTGATAAAAAAGGACTAGGTTATGCTAACGCTAAAAAAAAACTCACTTAAAAAATTTATTTGTCAAAGAAAAGGAAAACTTTAGTTTATGACATTCGCTGCCATAAGGTAAGACATTTCATCTATCTTTGTCCCATGAGAATCATTACATATAGAGGAAAGCTTATCAAGAGTGTGTGGGTTCCAAAAGGAAATAAATCTTTACAGGGCAAGATAGTAAGATTAGGGTGGGTTCCAAAAGGAACCAAAGACACTAACTCATATGGACTCAAAAAAATATGGGTACTAAAGTCAAAGTTTTGAATCTTTATCTTTGTAAGAGGAGTTCACTTGCTTAAAGTCAAAAGTACAAGAAAGGGAAAGTGGTATCTTGGTAGGGGATGCTCTAGACACATGACCAAAACCAAGGACTCTTTCAAGGAACTAAGACCAAAGAAAGGAGGAAATGTAACCTTTGATGACAACTCAAAATGTCACATTGAAGGTATTGGTACCATTGGTAAAAACTCTTCATCTCAAATTGAAAATGTTTGATTTGTAAATGGTTTTAAGCTTAACTTGTTGAGTGTTAGTCAAATGTGTGACAAGGGTTTTAGAGTCATATTTGAATCATTGACTTGTCATGTTGTTGATATTAAAATTAATGAAACTTGCTTTGTTGGTCATAGATAAGGTAATACATATGTTGTTTTCTTGGATGATTTATCTCCCAACAATGTGTGTTTCATAGCTAAAAGAAATGAGGATAGTTGGTTATGGTATAGGAAACTAGGACATGCTAGCATGAACTCGATTTCAAAATTATTATCTTTAGATCTTGTAATAGGGCTCCCTAAACTAAACTTTGAGAATGACAAACTTTGTGATACATGTGCTAAAGGTAAACATAGGAAAAGATCATTTAAATCCAAAAAAGATGTAATCACTATTAGGACCTTACAATTACTACATATAAATCTTTTTAGACCAATTAAGACCACTAGCTTAGGTGGAAAGAATTATGGTTTAGTAATTGTGGAGGACTATATTAGGCTTTCTTGAGTTTACTTCATTACTCATTATTGTTGAATTTTCATGCAAGTGCACGCTAGTGCAAATAAGTAATATAGTAATAAGTAAAGTATCGTCCTCATAGGGATTTGTTTCTAAATTTTTAGTAAGTAATAAAATTTTATAACAAATCAATCTTATTTAAGTAACTGAAATTTATAAAAAATTAATTAGACAAAATTAAATAAATACTAAATTAACTAACAAAAAATTAAATTTACTTGAGAAAGACAATAGACTAAAGACCTAGGATTATGGGTTTATTCAACACTTTATCTGATATTAGCTTTTTTAATTATTTATTTTTCTGGGTGGTTTTACTAACCTAGAATCCGAAGTTATGTACAAGTCTTTGTCGAGATGCTTGCACAAATACCTAACTTAATTAATTCACTATATGTCTATAGGAATAAATTAAATTAAGTTCATTAAGCTAGTGTTCTAATTTGGTTACGTATGGCAATTGGTGTATGTCTACTTGAATCACGAATTAGATTACTTAAGTGATGTGAACATACACTATTCAAATCTTAGTCCAATCTAAAATCTCTCTATCAAGTTTTCGTTAGATTCATAAATCAATTAATTGTTGAACAGACAATTAAAGACATTAAGAACATATTTAAATAAGCAAAACTATATCCATTCATGATAAATAAAAGAGAAACTAATATTTAAACTACATGTTGAAATCCACCATAATCTTAAAAAAATAAATTTGTTCATGATATCTAAAGAAAATATTATCCAAAGAAATTTAGCAATGAATTCAAGTCAAAGAAAATAAGAATAACACAAAATAGAGAAAGAAACTAATGCTGAAGCTTTGTGGTCTTGAATCTCTCTTAATTGCTCTTGTTCTCGTGCTTGATTCTTAGCTCAAAATCTCCAGAAAAGCTGCCATCGTTCTTTTGCAAAAATTCTCTGAAAAAGTCCCTTACATAAGCACAAGTTAAACTAATTTCCAAATTTTTGTCAGAAAATTTGTTATGGAAATAAGCCTTAGCACCATGGCTCTCACGTGTTCTGCCTTGTAAAATTGCTTTCCTTGCCTTTGAGAGCCGCGGCTCTCAAGTATTATGTTTTGCATTTCTCTCATATTACTGTACTCTCTTTTTGACATGAATTTTGATCACCTTCCACTCCAAACTAGGCAAAGGGATAAATAGAAAAATTGTAGCCTTTGCTCTTAGCTTTCTATTAGTCGAAGAATCACCTCATTTGAAGTTTAATAGAGAAAGTTATGGTAAAAAGATCACAATATACTCAACAAATTTTGCACCTAACCATCTTGCATATGTCACTTCCATGAAGTTCTTAACACTTGAGAACTTTTAAAATGAGACTAAATAAAAAAATTTTTCAAATTAAAATTATTGATATGAAAATGAACTCAAATTACTCAAATTAAAAATAATTCCAATGTGTTAAACTAAATAAAGGAAAATATAAAAATTACCTAGAATTAACTTGAAAATATAAGGACTTAGCTATTTTTGATAACCAAAATGTGGTAAAATAATTCTATATCATAGAGTTATCACTCATAAAGATGAAGCTTTAAAAATCTTCACTTCTTTTTGTAAAAGAGTTGAAAATGAGAAAGGGTACAAAATAAGAAATGTTAAGAGTCACCATGGAAAAGAATTTGAGAACTTAGGTTTTAAGCAACTTTGTGATGAAAATAGATATAGCTATAATTTTTCAACTCCTAGGACTCCATAACAAAATGGAGTAGTGGAAAGAAAAAATAGGACTCTAGGAAAGATAGCTAGAACCATGTTATGTGAGAACAATTTACTTAGGTACTTTTAAGCCGAGGCCGTTAATACTTCATTTTATATTGTAAATAGAGTAATAGTTAGACCAACATTAAAGAAAACTCTCTACGAACTTTACAAAGGAAAGAAACTTAACCTTATTTACTTTTATTCATTTGGTTGTAAGTGCTATGTATTGAACAATTGAAAAGACAACCTTGGAAAATTTATGCTAAAAGTGATGAAAGAATCTTTTTAGGATACTCTTTGACTTCTAAAGCTTATAAAGTGTTCAATAAGAGAACATTAATTGTTAAAGAATCCATTCATGTTTTATTTGATGATGCTAACCTCCTTTCACAGAGAAAAATTTTGTTGATGATGTAGGTATCTTTCAAGAACAAATTGAGGAGCTTGATCTCAATATTGAAAGATCCAAAGTGAATGAAGAAGCAACATAAAAAGAAGAGCAGCAAATTAAATAAATTGTTGAAGAAGGTGAGCCTAGCTATCCAATGGTTAAAAAAAAGGTTGATGAAAGTAAAATCATTGGTAAAGTTCAAAATATTTGTGAATATGTTACTTTTATCTCTTAAATTGAAGTAAATAAAATTGATGAAGCCTTAGATGTTGATTATTGGATACTAGCTATGAAAGAAAAATTAAACCAATTTGAAAGGTGTCAAGTACGGGAGATAGTTCCTAACCTAAATGATTATTCAATTGTAGTTATTAAATGGGTTTATAGGAACAAAATGGATGAAAATGGAGCCATAACTAGAAATAAAGCTAGATTAGTTACCAAAAGATATAGGCAAGAGGAAGGAGTAGATTATGATGAAACTTATGCTCTGATAGCTAGACTAGAGGCCATTAGAACGCTTTTAGCCTTTGCATGTTACATGAATTTTAAACTATATCAAATGGATGTGGAGAGTGCTTTTTTAAATGGACTCATAAATGAAAAATTATATGTTGAACAATCTCCCGGTTTTAAGTGTCCTACTTTTCCAAATCATGTTTTTAAATTAAGAAAAGCCTTGTATGGTTTAAAACAAGCTCTTAGAGCTACGTATGAGACTTTTACAAAATTCTTAATCAAAAATGATTTTAATAGAAAGAAGGTTGATAAAACTGTTTTCATCAACAACAAAGGCAAAGACATTTTAATTGTGCAAGTTTATGTTGATGATATTATTTTTGGTGCTATTAATGAGCTTCTTTGTCAAGAGTTTGCTAAGACTATGCAAGGAGAATTTGAGCTGAGCATGATAAGTGAGTTAAATTATTTTCTTGGTTTGCAAATCAAACAAAAGGAAGACGACACCTTCATAAGTCAAGCCAAGTATACAAAAGACATGCTTAAGAAGTTTGGTATGGAAGGTACAAGAACATACCACACACCAATAAGCACTTTAACAATCCTTGACAAGGATGAAAAAGGTACGCCCGTTAATCAAAAGCTTTATAGATTTATGATTGGTTTGTTACTCTATCTCATCGCTAGTAGACTGGACATAAGCTTTAGTGTAGGTTTATGTGCTAGGTTTTAATAATCTCCTAAACAACCTCATTTATGTGCTGCCTAAAGAGTCTTTAGATACTTAAAAGACACAACTAATTTAGGAATATGGTATCCAAGAAGTTCCACCTTTAATCTCCATCCATACTCGAATGTCGACTTTGGTGGATGCAAAATAAATAGGAAGAGCACATCTAACACATGTCAATTTCTAAGTAGTATGTTAATTTCATGGTTCTAAAAAAACAAAATAGTGTAGTTCAATCCATTACTGAAGTTGAATATGTGGCTGTTGGAACTTGTTGTCCTCAGGTGTTATGGATGAAGCAACAATTAGAAGATTATGGACTAGCCATGGAAAGAACTCCCATTAATTGTAACAATGCTAGTGTCGTAAATCTTACAAAGAATCCTATTCATCATTCTAGAATCAAACACATAGAAATAAGGCATCATTTTATTAGAGATCATGTTCAAAAGGTAGATACTGTTCTTGAATATACAAGTACAAAAGACCAATTGGTTGACATTTTCATCAAAGCACTTGCAAGGGAACAATTTTGCAAAATTAGAAGTGAATTAGGTTTTATGAATCCACCTTAGATGAGAAAAAGTTTAAAGCTGATTGAGTATGATAAACGTTGTTGAAGAATGCTTGAATATATGAAGTATGTATATTTATATTTATTGCTCACATCACATATGCTTTAAGGATAACTTTTGTGATAAAAATTTTGCATGATGATTGATTCTTGATTGAGCATATAAAAACTAGCATGTCTCTAAAATTGATATGAATGATTGCCATGCACTACATATACATTCATATGCATTCATACCATGGCCATCCAATTCTTAAGGTTTATTGAAAAGTTGTTGAGGAAGTAACTTTTTTTCATCATTCATGCTTTAATATAAAAAAATCACTTGCATTGGTCTCAAACAATTTTTTTAAACTGTTTTCAAGTAAAAATTTTCCATTTTTTTGATTGTACAAAGTGCTTGGACCAAATCACGAATTTTTAGAGGCAAGAAATCACTTTTCTCAAGGCTACAGAAGTTCATGTATCGATACATTCAAGAACATGTATCAATACATCACCAAATCTATTGATACAATTTGTTTAGTAGCCAAAATTAAAATCCAGTGATAAATGTATCAATATATAGGCTTGTGTTTCTACATATGCAAGAACATGTATCAATAGATCACAAAATTTATTGATACATTTTGTCCAGTAGTCAAAAATAAAAAATTTTCCTCGAACGTATCGATACATCGAGCATTTAAAGACTATGATGAGTCATTTTCAGCCATACCAGCGACTCCCATTTTCAAAATTTTGTCAACCTTAGTCATTTTCAATTGTTTTTCTCTTCATTTGGAATCAATCAAAACGTTTCTACGGTGTTTTCATTCCTTCAAACACCATTTTCCTTCTCCAAAGCACCAAATTTCGCCTTAAATCGTAAAATCCCTTTTCTGAAGCCCTAAGTTAGCAATTTTCAAATTTAAATGATTATTTGGTTTTTAGTCCGAATTCCACTGATTAAAAGTCCTTGTAGCCTTCCTCTATCATTTTTTACCAATTTCTTTTCCATAAAACCTATCAAAATAAAAAATTCTAATGGCTTCTCAATTCAAACAGACCAAGCACATTATTGGTCGTCAATGGGACTTGAACCAGGGCAATGCCTCCACCTCCTAACCACCACCATCAGCACCACGCCATGATGAGCACTCGTTCAATAGGAATTTCCCTCACTTGTCCTTGGAGCACAAGTTGGGGAAGGATTATGCCAAATGGGATGTCAAGCCAGCTAGGGTAATTGATTTTAACTATCTCGAGAGCATTAATTTTTCATATTTTAATGCCATTACCAAATTTTATGACTATGAGGGTAATGAACCTGTAGAACACACTAATAGGTTTGTCACTTTTGTTATGGGCAACCGAATTATGGTAGCTAAGCACACCTTAGACTTGATCTTAGGTTTTGATGTTCGTTAGCGGGATAAGGATTATGTCGAGGGAGTCCTTAGCAATGAAATCCTGTCCACCATTAACATTTATCCTCCCATTATTGAAAAAGGTACCACCAGTGTCAAACGATTATCATTTCATGACCGTATTCTTCACCTTATTCTGTCCCACACCATTTACCCTCATGTCACAAATTATTTCACTGTCACAAATGAAGATTTTTGGTTTCTTTACTACATCAAGTCTCGAGATCGTATCAATCTGTCCAAATTTATTCTTAATCACATGTTGAAAATAATTAACAAAACCTGCAAGACACTGCTTTATGGTATGGCCATCAGTGCTATCATTGATTCGATGGGCATTCCGACTAGGTGCGATCCACTTAAGCCCCATGCCATACACATTATGATTAATGAACATGCCATAAATAAGCTTAATTTTATGTATGTCAACAAAACTTTGGTACATAAGGAAACTGTCAATGAGCTTGACATAGTTGGGGATGAAGGGAATGATGAGACCCATGTCAAGCCTAATGCAGCCCTTAGTGCCGGTCCTAGTGTGAACACCAATGTCGCTCCCAACTATCCACTTATGTCCACTGCCTTTGATTCCAAGCAAGCCTTTGCTTTATTGTTACAATACATGGAATCTATGGATGCTCGTGTGGTTAGCAAGTTAGAAGCTTTGGAGGCTTAGAACCGTGAGCTCCTGCATCTTCAATAGTTTCTTGAGGAGTAATTTCGCATTCATTTTCCACCACCATCTTGATTTCCTAACAAGGGACATCGCCTCTTCTCAACTTTTCATGACTTTTTGGATTGGCTTGCCACCTTAACATCACATTTTCATCATACTTATGCATTGTACTTGTTTTACATTTTGTTACCTTGAACTTTTCTGCACAGTTTCAGATGGTAATTGACGGTCGATTTTGGGTTGTTTCATATTTTTCATCTACCTTATGCTCTTTAACTACTTGTTTGTGCTAATGCTCACATTTTCTTTAAGCTATAATATTGTTATCAAGTAACTGCTCTTCATATTCTTTTTCTTGTCTTTATAGTTTAAAATTACTCCTTTTATTGTCTGCGATACAGTTCTAGCTTGAAGTTCTAACATACTCTTAAAAGTTACCTTGGCACAACTTTTATTTCAACACTGCTTTCAAATTCGATCCATTTTCCATTTTCTCTTTTTTCATGCTTAACTTTCTCTTTGACATAACAAAAAAGGGGAAAATGGTTTAACGAGTAAATTATGCATCAAAATTTTGCTAAGATGGCCACATCATTTCTAAAACAAAAACAAAATTCTTAAAAGACCATGAATTAAGAGGGAGCATAAATTAAAGGGGAGGATTCAAAATTAAAAGGGATTTTAAATCTACAAACAACCTTCAGATTCTTAAAATTCAAAGGAGTCTATTTTCAAAAAGTTTGAACAAATTTTGCTCATTGTTTTGTCATATAAAAAAAAAGGAGATTGTTAGCTCTATAGCTTTCAACTTGATCCCGTGTTTTAAAATGAAAAAAAATGATAAAATTTCAGTTAAGACTTGAAAAATAAAGCTTAGACATCCCTTAGCATTTCCAAATGAAAAACAATGAAAAAAGATCTTGAAAAATACCTTTTGACGCAAATCTATTGATATATATTCACCATGTATCGATACATTTAGAAAAGTATCGATATAAATTGAAATCTATTGATACATGTTCTTGAGAAAAGTTAAAATTATTAAAGTCAAACTCAATTTATCGATACATTCTTAAAATGTATCGATAGAAATATAGCAAAATGTTTGTTGTTTCAAAAGTATCGATACATTTGTCAAATGTATCGATACATTTTCGCAAGATTTCAAAAATAAAAGGAGCAAGGTATTGATACATCCACACATATGTCAATACAATATGATCGTTGGAGCCTAGAATGAAGAGAAAAACAACTATTTTCACATTTAATGCATCTTCAACTACACTTGAAGCTTCAGCAACTATAAATACAAGCTCCTCCAGTATTTATGAAAGTTGGAAGACTCTGAAACACAACTTCAGAAAGAAGGTTTTAGCTAAAATAATTCAATACTTTTTGTACTATATTTCTAGCATTTAAGTCTTCTATCATATCATTTAGTGAGTCTTTAATGCTTATCATTTTCACCACTAAACATTGTACTTAACCTGCTATTAAGTTTTTAATAAGCATTCTAGCTGCACTTTTATTTCTTTCATTGTATTTACTTGAGTGGTTATATCTTAACCAAGATAAAAAGTATTGTGGTTGTGTTTTAACCATGAAAAGTATTGTATTGAAAAGTTGTGTTTAACCCACAAAAGGCAATGTATTGAATCTTATCTTAATAGTGGATTATAAATTCCTTAGTGAATCTAAAGGAGTGGATGTAGGTAAGAAGGCTAAACTTCTATAAAATTCATTGTATTGATTTTTCTCTCTTACTCTTTCAACTTATTTGTGTTTTTAATTTCTCTTATTTCATAAGAAATCAATCGTCTTGTAAAAAGGGGATTTAACTTGAAAGAATTTTATTTTCTTGAAATTAAAAAGGAATTTCCAAAATATTTACAATAATTCAATTCACCTCCTCTTGGAACTAATCATATTGAGCTTATTGATCTAATACCTATGCATGGTTTCTTTCAAAAAAAAAAAAAAGGACCAAAGGTAATATTAAACAAAACAAAATTAATGAGCATGTATTATTAAATTATTTTTGTATTTTGTTAAAAATATTACTTATTTACAATAAAGAGTATTTTTTCTCATCATTTATTATTTGGATATTTTTTTTTACTTAAAACATCTTCAAATTTTAATAAAAGGTATTTTTTTCATTTATCTTTTATTCTTTAACTATTCCTAAAATTATTTTTTCCAATCAAACAATAGAATAAGTAATAATAACAATTCTCGTCCTATTCTATTTCCATGAACCAATCTATATAATAGTTATTTTTTTCTTATTCTATTCTCATAGAATGACTATTCCATTTTTATTTTATTCCTTCCTGTGAACCAAACATCTAGTTAGTATAATAATTGATTTGTATAATGCTCAAAAACGTTGTTGAATTATTTAAGAAAATTCAAATAAGTTTTTATCTTCTGTTGTGTTTAATTAAGCACTTATAATTTTATTTTGAGTCAAATAAGTTTTTATGACTAATGGTTGACTAATTGCCATTAGTTAGAATACTATCTGTCATTTTATATCCATGTGACACTAACATGACATTGACATGAAAGGTGAAAAATGCCATAAGACCATGTAATTATGTCACATTATTATCTATTATAACATATCAACATACTATATCAACATCACATGATATAAAATAACAAATGATATTTTATCTAAGTCAATCATTAATTATAAGCAGGGGCGGAGCGTTGTACATTAATGGCCTCCCAAAATTTTTGAAAATTTTTATTTATTGTATAGATTTTTCAATGGCCTTCCAAAAATTTTGAAATTTTTTATTTTGACCCCCTCAAAATAATTTTTTTATTTTATAATTAATACAAGTAAACAAAATAATAAAATGACTTTACAATTCTTACTCAACTTTACCTTAATTTAAGTTTTGTCATTTTGTTTTAATAATTACAAATTATTCAACATTGATGATATTTGCAAGTTAGTAAAGAGATTTTATTTTCGAGATTTCATGAAGTAAAGACTTATTTTGAGGTTACGCTTGAGGCATTATGAGCTTGATATACCATATTATCAAAGTTTTGAAAACATTAATATATTTTTTGAATTGTGTCAGAAATTAACAAAAATAAGAAAGTAAAAAAATTAGTACTTGGTTGATAGATTAATTTGCCTTACTTTTGCTGTTCCAATTTCTATAGCAACCATAAATAGCCTTTTTAGTAATAAAAATTATGAAAATAAGACTTCGAAACAAAATAGATGATTAGTTTCTTTATAAATAATTTAGTTGCTTATATTGAGAAAGATATTGTTAGTATTTTTAGTATATAATCAATAATTAATGAATTTGAATTCATAAAATATCGTCGAATACAACTCTTTTAAAAGATTACGGTAAATCTTTCTTTTCTTATTTTTTTGATTTAAATATATAAAATTATTATCTATTATGAATTTTTTAATTGTTAGTTAAGTTTAACGTATTAGTTTTAAAATTTTTACTATTTATTAAAAGTACAAAAATTTAATAAAACGAAATAAAAAAATAAAAAATTATTTAAATTTTCTTAAATAATTTATGAAAATTTTTACATATTATATCTAATTAATTTTTATTGTAAATTAAGAGTCATACATGTATCACTGATACCAGAAATGGTTAAGCCCAAATCTAAGACCCAATGGCCGAATCCACCTTGGGCCTCAAATCAGGCGCCCCTCCCGCGCGTTCCCGTCTTCTCCCACTTTCCCCCTCTTCTCTGTCTGTGTCTCTGAAGATCGTTAGATGAAAGGAAACTCGCCTGAAGCTGAGCTGAAGCTCCCATACGTTTGTTAGGAAAGAAAATAAGAGATGAATCTCGTCATTTGTCTCCTTTTCTCCTTCTTTCTTCGCCACGTTATCGCCAGAGGCGGCCAACGCAGCGCCTCTTTCTATGCAGGTCCTCTTTCTCTCTCGCTAAACCTCAATTAATTGCTTCAGTTTACAACTTAAGATCTTTAATTTTCTCTTCTGTTTGATCCATCAATTATAAGTAAATAAATTCACGTTCCTAAGAATAATTAGCAGCCGCTGATCTCTGACTTTTACATGGTTTGACCAGATTTTATTGCGACTCCGCCTTTAATCATTATGTTTGATTGTTTTTTTTTTCGCTGTTTTAGATATTATTTCTTTGTCTCTGTCTCATTTAGGTTTTAGAAATGATAGTTATGCGGCTTTTGCAAGGCATTTATTTGAGGAAAACCAGTCTCAGCCAAGGTGCCTTTTTTTTTTTTGTTTATTTAATTTAATTTTATAATTTTGCTTAGATTTTATTTTTTTTTGGGAATAATTTGTGGAAATTTCTTACAGTATCGATATTGCTCGTGGCTACATGACTAATTCGGAACTGGAAAAGGCGGTGAAGGAATTTGGGCAAAGATGTAGTCACATTTCTAGGATATACAGGTGATTATCTCTATTTATTTGCATTTATTGGTTAGAATCTTGCCCTATTTCCACTGTAAGAGAATACGATGAAATCAAATAGGAGTTTGCTTTTTCCAAAAAGTTGATAGATTGGGGTGATGAATGGAGTAGTTTAGTGTTCCATGAGGGTTATATACTGATTGGTTCCTTATTACTCTCTTCGAGGGCTTTTTGGATTTTGGCTTCAGTATTGGAACGAGTGTGAATGGTGTTCCACTGGTAATAATTTCATTTCATTTGAACTTGCTTCATTTTCTGTACATAGGTGTTGACAAATTTTTCCTAGTGATCTCTCTTTTGATGACTATGGTTTATTTGCGTTTATAAGGCTTTATCTCATGTCTATCTTAGTCACTGTTTAGTGATTCTTTTTCTGTAGTGGGTGATAGAGATTTCTGACAAACCAAGTGAGGAAGAGCCTGAACCTGCATTCAAGGTAAATGATTTAGTGCTCTGATATTTATAAACACACATGGATGTCCACTGATTTAATTAGCGATTGCTAATTTATTTTTCTATCCTGAAGGACTTGGGGTTTGTTGAGAAATTTTTTAAGCTCATGTGAAATGGCTGTTTACAAATGATTCCCTTTTAACAGGGATAGGAACTTAGAAATGGCATTTAAGAAATTAATAAAAGTAAAGAACCAAATTTGAAATATCAAAACATTACAAAGCTTGTATGAGGGGAAACACAAATACATATTTCTTGCTGTTATATGGTAACTGATTTGCAGGCAACCTGGTAGTATGCTAACGGAAGTTAGGAAAGAATTAAAGAACTAGCATCAATACAGAAAAACCTGATTGTAGTTAAATCTTCTCAAGGAGTATGCTATCTCAGGTTTTTTCGGGAGGAAAAACATTGGAACCAGCAATGCTGGAACATAAGTGGAAGTTGACTTGCATTTGAAAGCAAATCCAATAATAAAAGCATGAAAAATGAACACTGCAAATTTAGAACTTTCTTTTCATCCTTCCCGTTCTATGATAAAAGCTTTTTTGCTTCAACAACTTTCTCTAGTTCATTTTCTTAAAATGTACCCCGTCCCTTATCAAGTATCCCACCTTTGAGTGTCCAGGACTCTGAAATTTGAGTTGTTTCTTTAACTTTCTTTATAATGTACTATAAGCCTACTAACTTATTTATGCTAGTAATTTAGTTGCTAAGATCCCCGTTTTATAGGGCTTTTCTTCTGAGAAAATATTGCCATGCTTTACATTCTGCACATGAAGTTTGTAACTGAGGTTTAAAGTTGCTATGATCTAATTTTATTTCAAGCTATATAACAAGGTGAGTGAATAAAGGATGTGATTGTTACAAACAGGAATTGTTTATGAAACTTATTTCCTATCCTGTCAGCATGATGGTGTTCTTTTTGTTTTCTACATATGGTGTTTGAAGTTTGTTTTCCCTTCTATTGCATCGTCATGACCCAATTTTTGTTATAAATGTAGTTTTAATTCCTATTTAATGAACCACTATTCTTTTTTCCATGGGTTAACGCAAAGCTTGATGTGCTTGATATTGCAGTTTGTTGGTAATGTGCATGGTGACGAACCTGTTGGTCGCGAGCTTCTCATACTTCTTGCAAATTGGATATGTGACAATTATATGAGTGATCCACTGGTATTTTTCTATTCCTTTTACTGCATGTAAGTGTATCTCTCCTATTTTTTGCATGATGTTGTGGACAAGATTTATATGCATTTTTCAATGTTGTTTTGTGATAAATAATTCCTGGTTTATGCACTGTGGTTTCTTACATATCATGATGCTTTGCTCTGTGGTGATTTGTTGAAGCTTGGGGCTATTTGAAGATACTTACATATTTTCAAGTTGTTTCTATGACATTTTAGTGACATCTAATATCTTTTTTTTGGAGAGTGGTGTGGATGGGCTTCAGTAAGATGTTTTTTTACCTAAATCGAGCGCGCATTATGGTCGTTGTAAAAATTGGTCTGCTTGAGAACTGAATTATACGTCTGAACAGTTTTGAAATATTTTGTATTTGCATTGGGTATTATATGCTGATATATTTAGACATTCAATGAGTAAAAAAGGATTCATGTCTATTTACACATACCATATGCATGGATGAATGTGAATGCAGTCATGTGAGTGACCCACTACTCGTATGGCTGCATCTTCCCAGCCAAAATGGCTGTAGAATTGTAACTCCCATAGAAAAATTGGTTTATTTATCCTTCTTCAAGCTTACAAATGTTATTTTGACAAGATTGCCCTGTTACCTGATTTTCTGTTGATTAAATCTGCTTTCCCTTTACTTTTGTCTGGTTATGCATGCATGCGTTTCATTCATCTTTGATGATTTTAAAATGTTTTTTATAATGTCTCTAACTTATTTTGAATGTTAAAAAAATTGCCTAACCTATAACATTTATTGATAGTACAGGTTAAATTGATTGTTGAAAATGTTCACCTTCACATACTTCCATCAATGAATCCTGATGGGTTTTCTCTTAGGAGGCGTGGTAATGCAAATGGTATTGATCTAAATCGAGATTTTCCGGATCAGGTAACTCTTTTGCAATGTTGGTTTTATTTAGAGGTGATTGAATCCAAATTGAACCTTAAAACCACAAGCAAATGGAGTTTTCTAAGATTGGGATCTATCCAAAGTGGAAAGGTGTGTTTTAGTGTTCTATAACTTCATCAAGAAGTTCAAGTTACAAAAATCCTAATTGAATCATGAGAGTGTCAAGGATTATGCTCTTCAAATCAGGATTCATATTCTAAATTGCAGGACTTACCATACTTTTCATAACATCATGCAGGAAAGAGGTATGTAGACTAAATTAGAAAAGCCATGCAATGGCAAATTTGCTTCTAAGGATGCGATACAAATTGATCCATTTGCTCCTTTTGATCTTTTTATATGTTGTAATAGCTTTGTTTAAATATGAAAACCCCTTGCACATCCATATTTGTAGATGGTTTTGCGTTGCTGAACTTCAGACATGTAGAATTTAATAAAAATTTTCAGACCTGGCATTCTTGTTAAAGATAAACAGCTTGGGACCAATGCTTATATTCCTATAGTTTTTATGTTAAAGAAGATGGATTGCAAAAAGAAAAGCATTTTAGAACATCTTGGTATCATTGGATTAATTTGACTGAGCTAAAACTTGAAATCAAAGATTGTTTTAAGATCCTGTTTCCTTAAATCAGTGTTTAATTATCTAAGTAATAAAAATGTGGATGGTGTGAATGTTGATATCATATTTTTTGTTTGGTATAATATTAGAAAGGGATATGTTTTCTACTTGTAGTTTCCATCAAAATCATTGAAAATGATTCCAGCTAAGGATTCATTTTTTCGGCAAAATTTTTTTTTGGATCCTGATATTTGTACTTGCACTCTTCTGGTAGTTTGATAATAGATTGTCTTGCTATAGGTTGGTTTTTATTCCTTGCTTTAATATGATTTGCTCCTTTTTTCCCCATGATTAAATGACCATGACTAATGAAATCTGCTAGTTCTTTCCTTGGAATGATGATGAGGATGCACGACAACCTGAAACAAAAGCAATTATGAGTTGGTTGAGAGAGATACATTTCACAGCATCTGCAAGTTTGCATGGGGTAATATTTTGTTCTCACTTTTCATGTCGTATTGAGTAAAAGCATTGAGTGCTATTGTTATTGGATATTGATGATGGCTTCCCAATTCTACTGTCCTGGAATGGCCTTTTTTTTTTTTTTTAATTTGAAATACCAAAGATGCTTTGATCAGCCAACTGTATCTCATAATTCCAGCGAAGTTATAGACTTGATTTTCTTATAAGGCCCCCAAAAAAGTTGTAAACAATTTTGTGAGATAAATTAAGTGCTAAATTGGAAGCTAATCATAAGGACTCTATTCTGCTTGTCATTATAATGTTGCATGCAATGTACCTGATTATTTATTCTGACCATTATGTATGAATTTGAATGTCAAAAATGTTCCGTTTTGCATTATGTCATGAGAATCTGCTAAATGTTGAGTGAATGAGTCTCTGGAATTCCAAATTTGGAGACATGCATATAGATATGTATATGAGAAAGGATAGAAGATTGTGTAAACTTTGATAAAAATGAGAAATGGTTTCCATGATATTTCAGTAAATATGAACTGTTAATGTGCATGCGAAATTCATTATTCAAGAAACTGAAATTTACACTGATTGAATTGATAGAAGTGATATGAATCCTAGATCCACAGTTAAGCATAGGACTGTAATGCTCCAATGATCTTGGAGTAAATTGACTACATTGACCACAATTGCATGCACAAAAGTTTGTATGCATGTTTATCATGAATGGACTTGTAGTAAGGCTTTTGGCCTATTCAGTACTTTTCTATAAGTTAAGACTTTGAGATTTTCTAAATAATAAGATTGTCCACCAAGCTGACCAATATCATACGGTATAAACTTCTTAAATTCTGTTTCAACAAAAAAAGGGTTAGAAAATGAATCAAATATAAAAATGAGAATACTCTTTTTGTAAAAAGATGGTGTGCTTGCTTCTTCTTATCTTGAAGCAATCTCAAAATAGCTTTTCAAAAGTAACTTGGTGTATCAGTTAATGTGTGTCCATACGTACAGTTGGCATATTTTTCCAGTCCTAATGTGCTTTAATTTTCCAAAGTTGTGGTATCACCAGTTTAGATGGTTAGCATCCATATCTAGTGAAAGATTGTACCTTCTAAGAATGTACATATGGAATTCTGTCTCATGATCTGATAATAATGTTGATAGATGAGGTTATGAATTTAATCTTGCTTAGAAACTATTTTCAAGAAACATGAGGAGAGGAGTCCTTAATAACATTTTGTCATTCGCAGGGTGCACTCGTTGCAAATTATCCATGGGATGGCACTCAGGATAAAAGGTGATTTTTCTTCATTCATTATCAGCTTTAAAATTTCTAATTTGCACCTATTCAATGACTTAAGTTCCTTGTTGCTCCTGTGTCTTATGATCTCAAAGATCTTTTCTACGCGTGCTAAACTATCAGCTTTTACATCTGGGCATGCTAGGGTTTGAGCTTTTATTCGTGGTTTAGTCAAACCAGTATGATCCCTTTTCAGTCAAGATTTTCTTGATTTGATTATTAGATGTTAAGAAATTGGATGTTTCATCAATTAACATATTATAGATTGCATATTTCCATAATGTGGTATCCAGGCTTTTGTTCCCTTCTATCATTTTTAATTTGTATTTATGGCTCAGCATATATTTGATTTAATTACATTTTGGCCAGTAACACAATCTTTAATGGGTGCTGGTGATTTTGCCATGATCTTTTCTGTAACACTGAATGGTTGTTGGCTGCTATGCCTTTTCTATTGTTAATAATGGTAACCTTAATAATAAGTTTCACTTCTCACAATGTTGCTGTATAGCTATGTGACTCTTTTACAACTCTTCACCTTATGAACGTTGTAAAGAATGGTGTTCATGTACCATCAAGCCTTTTATTTCATTGATGCAGAATACATTTTTAAATACAATACATAACTTCTCATGTTCATGTGTATGAATACCAGGAGGAATTATTATGCTTGTCCTGATGATGGAACATTCCGGTTCCTGGCAAGTGTATATAGCCAATCTCACTATAACATGTCTTCGAGCAAGGAATTTAAAGCAGGCATTACAAATGGAGCATCCTGGTAAGCAACTTGTTTGCAGATTATGATTAGAGAAATTAATTACCCTGCAAACCATGTAACCTTTGTTTCATTTATACTTAAGTTTCCGTATTCTGTATTACAAGTCCTCTTTTATTATCTTTTCCTGCTATGCTGTACGGCAATTGATTCAACTTAATGCAGGTACCCCATATACGGTGGCATGCAAGATTGGAACTACATATATGGTGGTTGTTTTGAGTTAACCTTGGAGATTAGTGATAACAAATGGCCTAATGCTAAGGAGGTTAGAATTCTATCTAAGTCATGTTTTTCTTAATAATATTAGTATGTTCTCACTCGGATTAAGACTTGCATGATAGTATCAATATACTCTTTACAAGTTGTGGACGAACCCTTGTTTTTATGGGGAAAGAAATTGTTGATATGGTTTTTGAAGAAACTTCGTATTTTCACTTTTTATTTTGTATTTGATAGAACTGGAATTTTAAGGAATGGCGTTGTTTAGTGTTCTTCTATTACTTTTTCCCCTCTAGTCCCAACTGAATGGAGAGGAAACTTTAGTGCCCTTTATGGTTAGCCAGGATTGTATTCTTTGGTGAACTGAACTTTTGAAAGATGGCAATCTCTTCTTACTTTTGTAATACAAACAAGTAATGAACATGCTTAAGAGATGGGGAGGAGGCATTGTCATGACTTAGCATTCTTCTCTTCTTGTTTACATTATGAGCCTCGTCTTTATACTTGTAATGAGTTTTATTTTGAATTGCTGCTAAAATTTAGTGATAATAAATTCGTTCTAGCTCAGAAACTTAATATTGCGGTCTTCTTTTAGATAAAAAGAATCTCTCAACTCTCTTCAACGTTTCTGTTCCTTCTTTCTTTTATATTTTATCCTGAACAGAGTTCAAATAAATAAAAGTTCTTTTTAGAGTCATATAAAGTGATTGTTTTTAGTGAGAAAATTAAGCATTGGGAAGTAGAATCTTATTGTGTCTTTCTGCCATGGTTCTTTGAAAACCGAGTAATTAGTTAATTCTTTTGAAGGTGTGTTTAATGCAATTTGGGGGCAGGCTATGTGAGTGTGGTAAAGAATGTTTAAAACTGTTTCATATATCACAATGTAATTGTGGCAAATTTAGTATGGTGGCCTTCTACTTTATATTATTTGCCTTTTTCTTAGAATAGGCCTTATGGTCTTTTATTTCATCACCATGTTGTCAAATATTCAATCTCTGTAATGTTGTTACTGAAGAATATCAGAAATTATATTGCCAAATTAGCTTTAGGGGTTTTGGTCTTTGCAATGTCTTGTCAATGTCCCTCTTTTCTGCCTTATTTGGTTCTTGTCTCTTTTCTGACTTGCTTTCGATCATTAAGAAACTTAGCAGATCGACGTGCTTTTAATGTCCATGGTGAAAGTCGAGTTTCATGATCAACCTCTTGAATTGCTTAACATTACTATGAAAATGAAGAGGAACATTTATAGCAATTAAGGTTAGCCTTATTCTATGGATACTTTAGATAAATATTATTGCATTCATGATCATTCTTCCTTTTTAATTTTCTTTCTCTTTAATATACGAGGAACAAAGAATTTCTTTTTTTTGTTGGCTTCTTAGTTTTAAATCTTTTTCAATTAATTAGTCCTTGGGTTTTGGTGGTGGTACTTCAATTTTATTTTTCCTTTCTGCCTGATTTGAACAATTAATTATTTAACATTCATTCTTGTTTTTGTTATCATCCTGTTGCTTTTATTTATGTTCTTTTCCGAATAAAAATGTGCAGCTTCCTACCATTTGGGAGTACAACAAAATGAGCATGCTAAATCTTGTTGCTAGCCTTGTGAAGGTACATTGTCCTTTGGTTTTAAACGTGTCTTGTATTGAAAAATGAAATAGATTTCCTTTTCTTTCTGCTTCATGGTTGTATAAAATTGTTCTATAGTCATCTATTCTATTCGAGGCATTGTGGATAACATTCTTCTTCTTTTCTTGTCTTTTTTGATGGAATTTTAAAACAAACTTAAATATTCAACAAAGTTGAATATTTTCACAGTTTGTTGTCTATGAATCATTGATCTACATGACTTGTACATTTTTAGACAGGAGTTCATGGAAGGGTCTTTTCGTCAGATAGTGGAAGGCCGTCACCTGGGTCGATCACGATCAAGGGAATAAATTACACGGTGTGTTCACAGCTATACATGCAGTCATAAAACAGATATATCCTTAATCTCCCAATTATTTTTGCATAAATCATACTGTAAGGATTCTGATTTGAAATGTATCAATCTCAATGTTTAGTCACTGGAATTAAAGAATAGTAATTGACTTTCTTGTCTTTGTTTAACAGAATCTCTTCAAATTTTGTATGACATCGACTATAATCACTAACGATCAATTGTTTCCTTAGAATGGAAAATTTAATTCTTCTTACATAATCATGGTCTTCTTTTTTTTTGGCTAGGACCTTATTAAGGTTTTGATGCAGGCGCATATGAAAATTTATTTAGTATTTTAGTTAGTTTAGGATTTTATTTTATTTATTTAGTTTGAAATTCTTTTTCCTATCTTTATTAGAATTTTAGTACTTTAAGTCTTTATTTAGGATTAGAATTACTATTTGATTAGGATTTATCTTAACTATTATAAATAAGTATCTTAGGTAGAAGATTATCATTATCATCTTTTGTTATTTTGAATATTTATTCAAGAGGTTTCTTAGAAAACCCAATTATCTTTTTATTATTCCAACACAATCAACCCTATTCTAGCCCTAATTGTTGAGTTCTAATTGCCCTAAACCTTTCGGCTACATCAAGTGGTATCAGAGCAAACGATCTTACTATCCTATAAGGATTTGAGTTAGGAGATTATGGTTGGTCGAGCTAGAGGTCGAGGTAGAGGCAATCAGCCCCAACAAGCTGAGTTGGCAGAGATGCGGAGAATGATTGATGACTTGACCCGGGCTGTGCAAGCCTTGCAGCGTCAGGAATCAGTGGAAGCCCGAATGGAGAATTCGGAAGGTGACCACAACCCCCTTGAGATTCACGATCTCGAGGATGATGACGAATTTGAGAACGAGAACCCTTTTCATGAAGATGGATCCGCAAATCAAGCGGCAAGAGTTGGATTGGAAGGTCGGTTATTACATGCTCTTGATTTAAACAGTGGAGGAATCAGGATCGAAGTAATTGATTTTCATGAAAAATTTCATGCGGAAGAATATTTGGATTGGGAAGCTAGTTTGGAAAATTACTTTGAATGGAAACCCATGGCAGAAAATCGAAAAGTGTTATTTGTAAAGTTGAAATTAAAGGGTACTGCACTTCAATGGTGGAAGAGAGTTGAAGAGCAACGTGCACGACAATGTAAGCTTAAAATCAGCACTTGGGAGCACATGAAAAGCAAATTACGAAAGCAATTTTTACCTGCTGATTATACTATGGAATTATATGAAAAGTTTCATTGTTTGAAGCAAAATAACATGACCGTTGAGGAGTATACATCGAAATTCAATAACTTATCAATTCGGGTTGGGTTAGCTGAGAGTAACGAACAAATTACTTCTCGTTATCTTGCTGGTTTAAATCATTCTATTAGAGACGAGATGGGAGTAGTTCGTTTATACAACATTGAAGATGCTCGTCAATATGCTCTATCAGCAGAAAAACGGGTTTTACGCTATGGTGCTAGAAAGCCTTTATATGGCACCCATTGGCAAAATAATTCTGAAGCAAGACGAGGTTATCCAACATCCCAACAAAATTATCAAGGGGCTGCCACAATCAATAAAACTAATAGAGGTGCAACCAATGTTGAAAAGAATGATAAAGGCAAGAGTATAATGCCTTATGGAGGACAAAACAGTTCTGGTTCTTCTACAAATAAAGGAGGTAGCAATTCCCATATTCGATGTTTTACTTGTGGGGAAAAGGGGCACACTTCTTTTGCTTGCCCACAACGAAGGGTGAACTTAGCAGAATTAGGGGAAGAGTTAGAGCCTGTTTATGATGAGTATGAGGAGGAGGTAGAGGAAATCGATGTTTATCCTGCACAAGGTGAGTCATCAGTGGTACGAAGAGTAATGACAACAACAGTAAATGAGGAAGCAGAAGATTGGAAGAGGCGAAGTATTTTTCGCACACGAGTTGTTTGTGAAGGTAAAGTGTGTGATCTTGTCATTGATGGAGGAAGCATGGAAAATATTATTTCAAAAGAGGCAGTGAACAAATTAAAGCTTCCTACAAACAAACATCCTTATCCTTACAAGATTGGGTGGCTAAAGAAGGGACACGAAGTACCAGTAACTACTTAATGTTTGGTGAAATTTACTATGGGAAATAACTTGGATGATGAGGCCTTATGTGATGTTGTGCCAATGGATGTTGGTCATATTCTTGTGGGTAGACCTTGGTTGTATGATCACGATATGGTTCATAAGACGAAGCCAAATACCTATTCTTTCTACAAGAATAACAAGAGGTACACTTTATATCCTCTTAGAGAAGAGACTAAGAAATCAGCAAACAACAAGATCAGCAAGATCACTGGGTATTTATCTGCTGAAAATTTTGAAGCTGAAGGTAGTGAGATGGGTATTATGTATGCTTTGGTAACTAAGCATTTAAAAAGTGATCAGATGAGTAAATCTCCTCAATATCCAACAGAAATTCAGCAGTTATTGAAGGAGTTTGGAGAATTGTTCAATGAGGATTTGCCGAAAAGTCTACCACCTTTACGAAGCATCCAACATGCAATTGATTTGGTACCAGGAGCAGCATTACCAAATCTGCCAGCATATAGAATGCCACCTATGCAGCGAGCTGAGGTACAAAGACAGGTTGAGGAGTTGTTGGAGAAAGGTCTAGTGCGTGAAAGTAAAAGTCCTTGTGCTTGCCCAGCTTTGTTAGCTCCTAAGAAAGATGGTTCATGGAGGATGTGTGTGGACAGCCGTGCCATAAATAAAATTACAATCAAGTATCGTTTTCCCATTCCTCGATTAGATGAGATGCTTGATCAATTAGTTGGTTCAAGAGTGTTTTCAAAGATCGATTTGAAGAGCGGATACCATCAAATTAGAATGAGGGATGGAGATGAATGGAAAACAGCTTTCAAAACCCCGGATGGATTATTTGAATGGTTGGTGATGCCATTTGGCCTTTCAAATGCACCAAGCACATTCATGAGAGTCATGGCAGAGGTACTCAAGCCCTTCTTGAATTCATTTGTGGTGGTTTACTTTGATGATATTTTGATCTATAGCCACACTAAGGAAAAGCACTTAAAATATTTACGACAAGTTTTAGAAGTTCTTCAAAAGGAGCAGCTTTATATAAACTTGAAAAAGTGCAGTTTTATGCAACCAGAAGTGGTATTTCTTGGTTTCATTGTGTCTGCAGAGGGTTTGAAACCAGATCCAGAGAAGATTCGTGCAATTTCAGAGTGGCCAGCACCTACATCTATCAAAGAAGTAAGGAGTTTTCATGGTTTGGCATCTTTTTATAGGAGATTCATTCGAAATTTTAGTTCTATTATGAGTCCTATAACTGAATCTTTGAAGAAAGATGGATTTGAATGGTCACATTCTGCACAAAAAGCCTTTGAAAGAGTTAAAGCTTTGATGACTGAAGCCCCAGTTCTCGCACTACCAGATTTTGAGAAGTTATTTGTTGTTGAGTGTGATGCTTCATATGTAGGAATTGGAGCAGTTCTTAGTCAAGATGGAAGGCCTATAGAGTTTTTTAGTGAAAAGTT
Organism: Theobroma cacao; assembly: GCF_053813885.1. Classification (NCBI taxonomy): domain Eukaryota; kingdom Viridiplantae; phylum Streptophyta; class Magnoliopsida; order Malvales; family Malvaceae; genus Theobroma; species Theobroma cacao. The sequence continues at coordinate 11,709,779 of NC_142646.1, forward strand.
GACAGACTCTAGACGACGTTATTCAACTTATGACTTAGAGTTTTATGCTTTGGTAAGGGCCATTCGTCATTGGCAGCACTACTTGGCTTATCGTGAGTTTGCTGTTTATTCTGACCATCAAGCTTTAAGGTATTTGCATTCGCAAAAAAAGCTTAGTAATCAACATGCTAAGTGGAGTTCTTTTCTCAATGAATTTAATTTCTCTTTAAAATATAAATCTGGGCAGTCTAATACTGTGGCTGATGCTTTGAGTAGGCGATGTAAAATGTTATCAATTATGAGCACTCAAGTCACAGGATTTGAAGAACTTAAAAATCAGTATAGTTTTGATTCATATTTCAGCAAGATAATAGCTGATTTGCAGGGTTCATTACAAGCTGAAAATTTACCTTATAGGTTGCACGAAGATTATTTATTCAAAGGTAACCAGTTGTGCATTCCAAAAGGATCTTTAAGGGAGCAAATCATTAGAGAACTTCATGGGAATGGTTTAGGAGGACATTTTGGGAGAGACAAGACTTTGGCAATGGTGGCTGATCGTTATTATTGGCCAAAAATGCGCCGAGATGTGGAGAGGTTGGTGAAAAGATGTCCAGCTTGTTTATTTGGTAAAGGCAGTGCTCAAAACACTGGTTTATATGTTCCTTTACCTGAGCCAGATGCACCTTGGATTCATTTGAGTATGGATTTTGTTTTGGAACTTCCAAAGACAGCAAAAGGATTTGATTCTATCTTTGTGGTGGTGGATCGGTTTTCAAAAATGGCACATTTTATTCCGTGTTTTAGGACTTCTGATGCAACTCATATTGCTGAATTATTCTTTCGTGAGATTGTAAGATTACATGGAATTCCAACTTCCATTGTTTCTGATAGAGATGTGAAGTTTATGGGACATTTTTGGAGAACTTTGTGGAGGAAATTTGGGACAGAGTTGAAGTATTCTAGTACTTGCCATCCGCAAACAGATGGTCAAACAGAAGTTGTGAATCGAAGTTTGGGTAATATGTTAAGATGTCTTATTCAAAATAACCCAAAGACTTGGGATTTAGTCATACCCCAAGCTGAATTTGCTTACAACAATTCTGTTAATCGAAGCATAAAGAAGACACCATTTGAGGTTGCATATGGGTTAAAACCTCAACATGTGCTAGATTTAGTACCCCTACCACAAGAAGCTAGAGTGAGTAATGAAGGAGAGTTATTTGCTGACCATATTCGAAAAATTCATGAAGAGGTAAAGGCTGCTTTAAAGGCCAGCAATGCAGAATATTCTTTTACAGCAAATCAACATCGTCGCAAGCAGGAATTTGAGGAAGGTGATCAAGTACTTGTGCACTTGAGGCAAGAAAGATTTCCTAAGGGTACTTATCACAAACTCAAGTCTAGAAAGTTTGGACCTTGTAAGGTGCTAAAGAAAATCAGTTCAAATGCCTATTTAATTGAGTTACCACCTGAGTTACAAATCAGTCATATTTTCAATATTTTGGACTTGTATCCATTTGATGGATGTGATGGAACTGCATCTACCATAGACGCTCAAATTCAGCACCTTCCAATTGCTAAGGTTGAAGTTATTGAGGATGTGCTAGATGTAAAAGAGGTTCGATCTAGACGAGGGAACCCGTATAGACGATTTTTAGTGAAATGGCTTGGTAAACCTGCTAATGAAAGCACTTGGATTGCAGAAGAAGAATTGAAAAGAGTGGATCCCGACATCTATGAGGAGTATGTCAAGGCCTACTCGTCGGAGTCGAGTCTTTTCTGACCCGAGGGGACTGATGCAGGCGCATATGAAAATTTATTTAGTATTTTAGTTAGTTTAGGATTTTATTTTATTTATTTAGTTTGAAATTCTTTTTCCTATCTTTATTAGAATTTTAGTACTTTAAGTCTTTATTTAGGATTAGAATTACTATTTGATTAGGATTTATCTTAACTATTATAAATAAGTATCTTAGGTAGAAGATTATCATTATCATCTTTTGTTATTTTGAATATTTATTCAAGAGGTTTCTTAGAAAACCCAATTATCTTTTTATTATTCCAACACAATCAACCCTATTCTAGCCCTAATTGTTGAGTTCTAATTGCCCTAAACCTTTCGGCTACATCAAGTTCTCTAAATGCCATAGTTTTTTCTCCTACCTTTCATGGGAGAACAGAAAGCATTTTGGAATTTCTTAACTTCATTTCTTTTCCTTTTAGGATGTAATTTCTGAAGAAATTTTAAGAACCTGGATTTACGTTGAACCTTTAATCATAGTTATTTTCCTTTATTTTCCAACCCCTTCTGGTTAGGAGACCACTTATTACTTTGCAGCAATCACTTTGGAAAAAGAAAAAACATGGTTCGCCATACATTCTTAGCAACTTTTTTGGACTCTTTTTTACATCCATATACACGCTTCATATCTTAGTTGCTGTGACCCTTCTTCTTAGAACCTCTTCTGTAAGATGCAGCAAGTGCTTTTGATTGGTGTTGTCATTCGCAGCACTTTTTCTGGAAGATTCTTTGCAGCAGTATCCATTCTGCTTGTACTCGTGTTGATTGTTACTGAATTAATCTTATAATTATTGTTAACAAAATACTATCATTGCTGCCTATATAAATATTTTGACACTGTTTAATCAACTGATGGGCTTGACTTGTTGCTTTCTCATAATAACTTGTTTCTTGGTTCCCCTGGTCATGACAGGTTAAAGCTGGCAGGGCATTTGCTGATTATCATCGCTTACTTGTTCCAGTCGAAAGATATGAAGGTATAAAATGTTTATTAGCATTATGTAAGACTCTTTCCGGGGATTGATAGTAAGGTGGGAGATATGTAGAGACTCTTGGTGATGGCATTAGAATGATTTGAAGGGGAAACATAAGTATAATACGATGAATTTAACATGCAGTAGTTGTTCAAAGAGCAACAATAGCATTGTGCAACTGAAGAAGCTCTTAGATAAGGCTTGCACTTGGTTTTTTTGGAGCTGGTTGAATACATATTCCAAACATTTTGCGCATCTCATGTTGATTGTCAAGCAACAGTTCCATGCAGTGTATGGTTCAGGATATTGGTTTGATGGCATTTTTTATCAATTACAAATTTTCAAATCATGCCACATTCTGAAAGAGCTACATGATAAAGCAGTAATTTGTTGCCTTCTTTTGTGAATATAAATTATGATCTTTTGCCTATAAACCCAGTAGAGAATTCCTAGTTTATATTTATAGGGGTCACAGTGACTTTTGTTAGTGACTAATAAACTGTCACCTTGGTTTATAAGCATTGAAATATCTTGTTCAAGTAAGCAGTAACAACCTGTATGATGTAAACTGATGAATGTGCTTGCAGTTATGGCTGCTGTGCCTGGGTACAAATCAAAGGCCACAAGTATCTGGTTGGGAGAAGAAGCCATGACTGTAGACTTTATTCTTGATCCAGAAGTCACTTCCGAGGGGACTTTACTACGAAGTATTTGTGATTGCAATTGTGGCGGCAAGAGCAGGCACCTTTTGGTAGATTATTTTTGGGGAATTCACTTTGAAGTTTATTCAGTCTTGATTGTTGTCCTCGTATTTCTATGCATTTTACTGAGGAGGAGAATAAAAATCAACCTTTTAAAACACCGACAGTCACCTAAAAGGTCAGTTATGGTATGAACTCTCGTTGTAACTTTGTGGAATAACTCATGTAAATTATGATTGGTAAGGGAAATAGAATATCTTTTTGCCCATCTGTACAACTAGTCTAATGCTTGTTTTAGGTTATTCTGAACTATTCTTGGTTTACTTTGATAGCAATTGCTTTACCAACAGGCAATCCGTATAGGACAATGACAAGCAAAATGAACTTGCACTTTTTTCTGACCTGAGAAAATGTATTGTTGAAGATTATTGCAGTTCCATTGTTGTTCTCTATGTTGTTTAGCTTCGATTTTCTACATTCTGTAGTCAAGCAATGTTGTTGGGTGTCTAGCCAGAATTTTGGTTCATTATTATATTTTAACAATTTGGTTCTTTTCCAGGACTGAGTTCTGGTTCACTTACTATAGGAAGTATTATCCTCAGAATGCCATATATATCCCAACATTTTGTTTTGGATTTCTTGGTTTTGTTTAAAAATCTTACTTCAATATATGAAAACAAAGGATGGAAAAAACCTAGATGATGTTATACCAAGTTAGAAATCTGGGAGGACGATGGTACTAGGATTCAGCAAAGTGACAATTTAACTAATAACTCTTTTTCTGGGTGCAAAAGAGCGGAGACATCAAAATAGTGTCGGAAAGTGTTGGGAGTTTTTTGTATTTTTAAGGCTGCTTGTAATTTAACAGGATTGGCATGGATGGGGGGTGGTTATTGGTGATTTCTGGGTGTTGGAACAGATGTTATGCTGAGTTTGTGTTTCCTTTGGAGGGCCAGCAAGTGCAACCAGAACGGATTGGGGTCAAGTCCCTAGATTGTCACAGACAGTGCTGGGAGCTACCCTGGATGTTGTCTTACCATGTAAAGGGATTTCGTGGGTGATTTGTGACTAGTGTGTTGGTGTTCTAAGGAAACTTGTTTGAAAGGCTTTGATCTGGAAGCCTCTCCGAGGTTTATGTATCAATTTGATGCATTGCATTATGTACTAGGTTTTCAGATCATGGGCATTTGCCAGTGTCAACATATTTTACAGGTTTGAGCAACAGGGTATTACGCTATGTATCTACCAGTAGTTCAGGTCACTAAACATGACCTTTCTCTAGGTATGTCTAAAATTATTTCTCTATTACAAGTATTGAAATTCTGTTAAGAACTTTCCATCAATGGATAACGATCGCGTTCTTCACATGATTCTGGCACCAGCTTCCACTGAAACTAATTTGGTCAACCGGTCTATCAGTAGATCAAAATCATCTTGGCTTCCGATCATGCTAAGGCGGAGATAGCGATCTTCAGCACCAAACACACCTCCTTCATGGCCAATAACATTGGCTGCTTTGAGGACTGCATAACAATCTTTTTCTTCTTCCCTCTCACATTTCAGCCAAGCATAAGCTGCCATTGATTATGCACTCACTATGTATCAGTTCTCCAATATAAATATATATTTAACTTTTCAGCTTTTATGAGAAATGGAAATGAATGAGATGAGAAGTAGACAGATATGGAGACCTACAACAGCTCAAGCTCCATGACTGCATTTTGTTTCTCTTTTTTGTGTGTGTGTGTAATGTAAGCATCATTTTCGTTTTGCTGGAGAGTGAGGGTGACAGAATTACCTGGGGAAGATTCTCTGACTTCGTGGAAAAAGGTGCAGTATTGAGGTTCAATTTTCTGGAGAGAGAAACGGTTTGATGATGATAACCCCTTGACCAAGTTTTCCCACCTGATTTTCATTGTCTGGTGTCCGAATTCAAATATTTCTCTTCCTTCCCCTTCAAGTACTACTTTCAGAAGCTTCAAAGCTCTTAACTGACTATCTCGAGAAACTCCTATGGAATTTACGCCGATATGTTTTGTCATTCTGTCGAAGACACTCTCATCTTTTATCACTGCCCACCTGTACAAGGCACACAAACAAATGTGAATTGGTTTCTATTGACGTGCGACGGTAATGCCCTCCACTTCCATAAATAGCAAATAAAGCAGCTATAACGTGGATGATTGTATTAGAATGGATACGTTCACAAGAGAATGGCGGTTTGACTGTTACCCAAATCTGCTGCCAGCATGACCGGTAAGCTTAGAAAGTGTGAATATCATTACATCTTCATCTGCAGGAGCTGGAATTGGTGTAAAATGTGGCCAGTAATACGCTCGATCATAAATTGCTTTGGCATGTGGACCATGAAGAACTGCCTTGTTTAGTTGTCCATCAGGATTGTTTGGTGAAGTTACAAACTCAATCATATTTGCACCGGTATCTGAACTGTTCTTCCATTGGGACGTATCTCCTTGAAACTTGAAATTCACCGACTCAAACAACTCTGTTTGTATTTTATATAACTGTAAAAGTTTTGATTTTCAACATCATATATGTGTGAACAATTTATGCTCCAAGTGAAAACAGAACAAAGTTAGCAGAACAGACCGGATAGTAAGGGATCGAAGCTAAAACCCTTGCCGGCGATGAAGCATTATCAGGGGAGAGTGCATGAACTGCTGCACTAATGACTTGGGTTGAGCCAGCACCAAAAACTATAAATCTCTTGTCTGTAACTGCATTTCCTACCACAGCATGTAGCTTACGGATGAGCCTTTCAAGCTCTTGTGAGATAAAAGTGTGATCATTAAATGTATAGCTCATTCGATGCCACCCTGCTATTAGCAGTGCACTACTAGCTGCATGCTGCACCCAGAAAGGTTCCAAAAATAGCGGATTCCCCCTGCAAATACGAGTTAGTGTTTGAAAAATTGGTTGTCCTGATGGGATCGTTATGAACGTTTTCAATGATAGATTGCAGTAAGAAATGTGTCATCAGAAGAGCTACCAACGCAAAGGTATAGGATCAGGCATATTTGTAAGACTGAAACATATGCTCAGCATTCAGCAAGCATTGAAAATTGTTGTGTAGGTAAAAAATCTAAACGACAAAAAGCAAATAGCTAAAAACAAGTAGCAACAAAGCAACCAAATGCAGCCATAGTGACAACATAGAGAGAAGAATTTAGATAGATCAGTTATCTGTAAAATGAAGTTGATGGGGTCAGCATAATGCTTGATAGACAAGCTATGAAATTTGTTCAGGGTCGTTTCCCCTGATTCTAGTTTACCTTTCAATATTAAATAATTGAAATAAACCATGAAAGAAAACTGTTAATACATTTACTATGTTAAAAAAGAAAATCAAATGGAGCAGATCAGCAAATTAATGCCGCAGCATGCCCTAGCTGTATACATTAGCATGGTCTACATTCAGGCGTGATGGCAGTCACTGGTTTTTCTTTATCTGTAAGCCCTTTATATAATATTAACTCAATTTTTGGAATAAAAATGATCTGTTCATGAAAATGTTTGAGAAAATAATTGCTGAAATTTCATAAAATCATTTGACAACCAGGATTACTGCATGCTCCTCTACCTTTTTTGAACCTGTCATTGTTGTCTATCAAAGCATCATTGATTACTTCATTTGATGTTTTCTATAAACTTTTCATTAAGAAACAGATAATATAATCTCAGGATGCTGCTGCATCAAGAAAAGTGATAAACCTTCCAAGGGAATCCTAATGCAAAACATCAAATCTGTAAGATGTCAATTTCTTGGCTGGAGAATCTTAACCGTAGTAACTTCTCTTGATACTATTAGATAGGTAAGATTACCGTGTATAGATTATTTCTGATCACACCAAACCAAGTTATTTAAGATACTTACTTTTCAAAGCTAATAATTCTTTGAGATCTCAAAAAAAAAAAAAAAATGCAGTCAAAGCTATTTTCTGGAATTCGTTCACGGCTATCATACCCAGAGTTTGTCAATTAAACAAATTTCAGTTATGAACACTTAATCTTGAACAACAAGCTGACAAGACTTTCTGATACCTTCTGTGTGTGTGTGTGTGTGTAAGAGAGAGAGGAGGGACGGTACCCATCTGCATTTGCAGAACAACCAGGTATAAAAACAGAGCAGTCAGAGCCTGCATAGCATGAGTTGCACTCACAAAGTGGTTCTTTTCCATCAAGAACCAAACCATCCAGGTATGCTCTTCCGTGGCCTGAGCAGGATATAGCTGCCACCGCCTCAGCTTCTGTTGCAGCTTGAAAAGTCCAACTCAGGTTCCAATTTCCACTAGCATAAAGATTGATGATAAACAATAGATTGAGAATTGGAGAAGCCACCAGAAACAGTACTATGTTCTTGGAGCTATATATGTTGGCCATGCTTCTCTTTCTTGAGGCTTCTAATAATTAAGAAAATTTGCCTTTATTTAAAATGAAAAACAAACAAAATGATCAATGTTAATATGCCCTTGAAGATGCTTTCAAAGATTTTAAAGATTGAAGGGGGGGGGGGGGGCTGTTTATCTATTTAGTGGTCTGCTATAATGACAAGGATGACAAGCATTGAAGGGATCTTGAGTGGGCTTTGAATGTCAATGACAGATAATGAATGTTTTAAGAGAGCCAACCATATGTAAAGCCAATATGTACAGTGTTTTAACTAAACCACACAATTATTGTTATTTCAAGATGATGGTTGATTCATAAATACCAATTCATTCTGATGAAGGACATTCGTTTGCATTCAGTTGGTTGTACATCTGGATTTAAACAAAGTGTTTGAGAGGAGTGAGTTTGAATTGATTGGTTATATATATAGCTGATAATAAATGTAAACATATTTCCAATTTCTGTAAGCATTTAAAGATAAAAGAATACATAGTGGGAATATCCATATGAGTGCTCAACAAAATATATCTACAGGATTGAACAAGTGATTATGGAATTAGGGAGCCACATTGACATCAGGTCAACAGACATTCCCCTTCTGATCTAAAGGCCGATAGGTTACATGACCACCCTCTAGGCATGTTTCTGTATAACAAGCAACTATTATATGTAGGAAGCTTTTCGTTAACAAATGTTGGTCATATTCTTCACACACTTTTGGCTCCATCTTCCTCTGAGAGTACTTTGTTTAGATTAATGTTCTATCAGTACATCAAAATCATCTTGGCTGCTGATCAGTCTGAGGCGGACATAGCCTTGACAGCCAATTATATTAGCTGCCTTGAGAACCGCATAGCAATCTTTATTTCTTCTCTCTCACATTTTAACAATGCACAAGCTGCCATAGTAATAAAGTTAAAATCCTGTATCTTTATATAATAAAGACGTTCTACTGTATAGGTAGCAAAAAAAGGAGGGTAGTTATATATGTTTGTATCTTCCAAGAACATATCTTATTGTTTGAATTTCAAATTTATATTATATGTGCAGATTACAACTTGCAGTGAACCACACAAGTAGCTTTAAGGTTGTCTTAAACTTATGCATCTCGATCATTGGTGAAAGCATAATTGGTATAGGTAAGAACAAAGAAATAGGGTCAGTTTTGGTTTTACATAGTTAAATGTTGTAAAATTTTGATAAAATGGAAGTTCAAGATCTTGGGGCAGCTAGTAGTTGATAAGCAAAACTAGCTCTAAATGTGACATCTGATATGAACAACTGATCAGAGTTTTTCTCATGTCTTTACATTAAAAATTGAATACCAATACATACGGTTGTATGGCACAACTAATGTTTTTAACTACACTGAATCAATTGCAGCTGAAGTATGAGATATGTAGAAACTATAAAGATTTCAAAGTTACAGGCCAAAGCGACCTGGTGAAAATCTGACTGTTTTATAAGGTAGGTTCATTAGCGAGGACCGATTTTCACCAGTATGTACATAAACTGCAACAGTAAGGAGTTGGGTATGCATGCATTCCCTACAACTGCATGTAGTTTGCAGATAATCCTTTCAAGCTCTTTTGAGATGCGAGTGTCATCGTTAAATTAATAGCTCATCGGAAGCCATCCTGCTACAACCAGTGCACTCCTAGCTGCATGCTGCATCCAGAAGGGCTCATGGATCCCCACTACAAGTATAAATGTCTGAATATTAAGCTAGAGTTGTCGATAATATTGATGATCGAACTAATTACTATCACCCTTAAACTTAGAATCATATGTCATTTGATTATATGACTAGCTAGCATATTCTGAGTTACAGATCATCAGCAATAGGCTCTTTCTACCCCGTGGGAGATTGCAGTTAGAAGTGTAAGTTCTAACTTTAGCCTAATATTAATGGGGAGCTAAAGTATAGTCAGAATATTAAAGCAGACAAATATTTGTTGGGGGCAGGACACAAGATGCAGAGAACATTTGGTGTAAATAAAATAATGAACTTTGTCATTACCTTTTAACATTGAATGGTGATCAATAAATCAAGTGTGAAGCCTGTTGATACTTTTACCAGGATAGGAAACTAACTAAATCAACACCAGAACTTGGCCTTGCAGTATATGGTATGAATGATCTGCATTCAGGCAAAACGTACCCTTGCCTATAGAATTTGATTTGATATGCAAATGCTCCCCATAGAGGTGATATCTAATATTCCAACAATATATGAACGAAAATGATATTTTGTTATTGAAAAATGTAAGGTTATATGTGAAAACCATCTTAAAAAGAAAATAAAAATAGTTGAGAATCAGTGCTGTTATAATAGATATTGCCAAGCTGTCCGAACATATTAGAACTTCCCAGTGATTACTTAATTTGCTGATCAACTCAGAATGCTTTAGTAGAAGAAAATGATGCAACTTCCAGCCATGATGCTATTTCGGATGATATTGAATTGTTCAAAAGAAAAAGCACTTTATACTGCCAGGGAAGAAATATGGTAAATTACGAAATACCATTGTTTGAAGTGGCTGTAAAACAAAACAAAAATAAAAGCCTTCAGTGCATTGATCTTTTTTACAGTAGCCAACTCAAGTTGTGGTGTTTCGTTGACTGAATTCCATATTTTAAACTTTTCTTGGGATGGTGGACCAAATTTATTATATTCAAAGACTGCGTTGATTCGTTTTCTGAACAAATTTCTGCCGCAAATGGTGCGGATACTGAATATAGGGGCAAATTTCTTGTCTTGTCTTTCGCTCATTTCCTAGTCAGATTAGAATAGTTGGACCAAAAAAAAAAAAAACCCCAATAATAAAAGAAAAGATAATGGTGAATTCATCAATCAATCAATCATCAATATTAACATCCATCCTAAAATTAAGCAGAAAAATCGTTAGGTGCTGGTTACTGGCTTTTTGTTATGCATCAGAATGTAAAACTGTAATCACTCAAAACAATTAAAACTGTCAATTGTTTGGTTGGAATACAGGTCTGCAAAATACAGAGAACAATGAAATGGTTTTAAGGTATGTATCAACGTCATTATCCCTAAAGTTTTATTTGCCTCTATTGATAATGTGCCAAAGAGGTACAAGCGATAAACTTCAAGATTACAATGAAGCCGAGTGATTGATTGTGGTTTATATTAATGAAATCAATCTATTGAGCATTCACTAGTGCATGAAAATTATCAAACTTTTATAAAATTTTTCTACAGCAAAATAGTGTAGAAGAAATCTAAAAAATGTTGAGAAAGGAAGGAAAGATTGTTTAAGTTGTTTTTGTGAGTGCTTTGGTACTAGAGAAACCATACATAATTATTTGTTTTCAATAGAAATATTAAAAAATTAAACTTAAATATAATTTATTATTTAATTAACTGCAACTGTACCTTTATAATAGATTAATTATATATTATTAAAATAATTTTATTACAGTTCAAGATTGTTTGGTTGGAATACAGGACTGCAAAATACAGAGAACAATGAAATGGTTTTAAGGTATGTATCAACGTCATTATCCCTAAAGTTTTATTTGCCTCTATTGATAGTGTGCCAAAGAGGTACAAGCGATAAACTTCAAGATTACAATGAAGCCGAGTGATTGATTGTGGTTTATATTAATGAAATCAATCTATTGAGCATTCACTAGTGCATGAAAATTATCAAACTTTTATAAAATTTTTCTACAGCAAAATAGTGTAGAAGAAATCTAAAAAATGTTGAGAAAGGAAGGAAAGATTGTTTAAGTTGTTTTTGTGAGTGCTTTGGTACTAGAGAAACCATACATAATTATTTGTTTTCAATAGAAATATTAAAAAATTAAACTTAAATATAATTTATTATTTAATTAACTGCAACTGTACCTTTATAATAGATTAATTATATATTATTAAAATAATTTTATTACAGTTCAAGACCAAGCTTAGAAAGTCTAACCATGGTCCAATTTGTACTTTGGCCCCATTTTAATCCAACTATTAGGAACTTATTCTCCTATTTATTTAAAGAATTCTTTTTTTTTTAATTTCTTTCAATGTGGGATTGTGTCCCACACTTATTTTGATTGAACCTTCATTTAGTGAAAACAATTAAAATTAATCGAAATTGCATGATAGATTATGTTTTGAACTAGTTATTCCATTTGATTAACTGATACATCATACATAATGATTTTAAAACCAATGAATGTACAGTATTATTGGGTGACACCTTTATGGCTATGCGTCAACATCCTCTTTTCGTGAGTGTTATTAAAGTTAAGCTCTTCAACTCTTTAAAATGACCGCATTTCACACCTACGTAGGTAGATCTTATCAACAATGCCCTTGTAACTAAAGCACTATAACAAGTGTATGTTATGGATCTATTATGAGTATATTACTTAGCCTTTTCTTACCATCATAGGTACCTAATACTTTACCTAGAAGGGAATATTATATATATCATATTTAGGGATGTCGACGGGTAGGGTACTCATTAATTTCAAGATACCTGAACCCTAATTCTATTAACTACCCGAATAATTTTAAAAATTACTATCCTAACCATAACCCTAACCCTAATACGTTCATACTGTTCTATAATTACCCTAACCCGTTTAAATACCTGATTAGGTAAAAAAAATTATTAAAATCTTCTTCATGAGTACCCAATTACCCAATTAACTATTTTAATTTCATAACTTCCCTTTAAATTTATATGTTATAAGTTTATATAAACAAAGGTATATATATATTGTAATTAATAATTTTATGAGTTATAATTTTGGTAATGTTAACACAAAATAGAAAGTAAATATGTTTATATTTAAAGTACATATATATATATATATATATATATACACACACATACACGCATACATAAAAAATATTTTAATATATATAACATAGTAATTATATTTCTTATAACTGAATCTAATATATATAAAGTATATATATTAAAAGACATTACAAGTTACTTAATAATTATAGTTTCATGAATTAATTTAATTAACTATACGAATATATCCTTAATTACATAAAATTAAAAAAAAAACTAGGTTTTAGGACTATTCTAATCTCACAACTTTTCTTTAGGTTTATATAAGTTTATATAAACAAAGTTATATGTATTATAATCAATAATTTTGTAAGTTCTAATTTTGTAATGTTAACACAAAATAGTAAGTAAATATGTTTATATTTAAAGTATATATATACTAAAAATATTTTAGTATATATATAATAGTAATTATGTTTCTTATAAATTAACACAATATGTAAACTATATATATTAAAAGACATTACAAGTTAATTAATAATAATAGTTTCATAAATTAATTTAATTAATTATAAAGATTTGTTTTTAATTTCATGAAATTAAAAAAAACATTTAAGTTCCAAAACTATTCTAATCTCAAAAGCTTTCTTTAAGTATATATATTATAAGATTATGTAAACAGTGGTATATATATTGTAATTAATAATTTTATGAGTTATAATTTTGGTAATGTTAACACAAAATAGAAAGTAAATATGTTTATATTTAAAGTACATATATATATATATATATATATATATATATATATATATATATACACACACATACACGCATACATAAAAAATATTTTAATATATATAACATAGTAATTATATTTCTTATAACTGAATCTAATATATATAAAGTATATATATTAAAAGACATTACAAGTTACTTAATAATTATAGTTTCATGAATTAATTTAATTAACTATACGAATATATCCTTAATTACATAAAATTAAAAAAAAAACTAGGTTTTAGGACTATTCTAATCTCACAACTTTTCTTTAGGTTTATATAAGTTTATATAAACAAAGTTATATGTATTATAATCAATAATTTTGTAAGTTCTAATTTTGTAATGTTAACACAAAATAGTAAGTAAATATGTTTATATTTAAAGTATATATATACTAAAAATATTTTAGTATATATATAATAGTAATTATGTTTCTTATAAATTAACACAATATGTAAACTATATATATTAAAAGACATTACAAGTTAATTAATAATAATAGTTTCATAAATTAATTTAATTAATTATAAAGATTTGTTTTTAATTTCATGAAATTAAAAAAAACATTTAAGTTCCAAAACTATTCTAATCTCAAAAGCTTTCTTTAAGTATATATATTATAAGATTATGTAAACAGTGGTATATATATTATAATTAATAATTTTATAAGTCATAATTTTTGTAATGTTAACACAAAATATAAAGTAAATATGTTTATATTAAACGTATATATATATATATATATATATATATATATATAATAGTAATTATATTCCTTTATAATATGTGTTGGATTACACTTAACATGTCTAGGGGGGACAGTGATTATGATATTTCACAAAGTGTTAGTGAGGGACCAACAGATTTCACTGCTGAAAGCCGATGGTGTCCTGAACTTAATAATCCAGAAGGAGATCCATTTAGAGTACCTACTAATTGGGCTCCATCAGATTTGGGAGCGAAAGTTAAAATAAGGAAAAATCCTAATAACAGTGAGACTGATGAGAGTGTTGATAGTAATGACGTAAATCAAGGCATGAGAAACTTTCTCTTAAAAGGAATTGAGGAATATGCCAAAGGGAGGAAGAAATGAGGATAGCAGAAAAAGAATATTATAGTGGGAAAGTATCGGCATCGGTCGTTAGACATTCTCCCTCGGGCTGTGGGAGCAATGTAAGTAAATGGCAAGAGAAGAAAAAGGGAAAAACTTGAAACGGACTCGAAAAAGGATCAAGATGATAATGATCCTAAAAATGTTTAGTGCCTTGTTGAAGCTTGTAATACTGTAATCCTAGGCAGATGTAGTATAAGAAGGATAATAATCCCCTGTATAAAAGGCTTAAGAGTTGACTTTTATCTTGTATAATATAAACGGATGATGGAGTAGTTGTTTAAATGACAGAAAGAGTATAAAAATCTTTTAGTATGACAAAGGTAAAAATCTTTTAGTATGACAAAGGTAGATTAGTAATATAAGTATTGAGGATGAATAATTATCTTAGTGGCAAGATCGATTATTTTAAATAAGTACTGAAGGTTGAAATAAGAAGCCATTAATGGTTCTAGCAATTATTGATCACCAATTAACGGGGTTAAGTCAAGGATTATAAATTTGAGTATGGAGGGAATTAGAAGGTGATATCGTAAAATTATAAGATGAGAAATATAATCGGTTATGACTATGAGAACAGTGGGATACTATAAATAATGAATCATTAGGCATGTGATGAAGTTGTGATCTATTGAACCATATGGGAAGACTATCCTAAGGTGGGACATAGGACATGAGGATTTTTGGAGATGCTTATAGAGGGAGATATAAATTGTAAAGTATGTTTTCCCCCACAAGTTTTAATTTGTTCGAGAAATTATCATGGTAAAGATATGTGAATATTGGTAGTGAAATATGCCCTAAGGGATAACTATGGCATATCATATAGGTAATATAGATATGTTGATATCAATATCCCGATCATGCATCTGTGATAGAAAATTTACTTTGCTAATTGTTGTATAGACTCAAAAAGGAGTCAAGTCGTTGAGAACGACTAAGGTAGTAAATCCAAAAGTAAAAGATTTATTTTAATTAAGTAGATTCCAACGGCTACATTGAAATAAATTACTTGGTGGACTATTAAGATCAATAATGTATTGATC
The DNA here is from genome assembly GCF_053813885.1 of Theobroma cacao. Classification (NCBI taxonomy): domain Eukaryota; kingdom Viridiplantae; phylum Streptophyta; class Magnoliopsida; order Malvales; family Malvaceae; genus Theobroma; species Theobroma cacao. Next base: position 11,725,356 of record NC_142646.1, read on the forward strand.
AAAGTCAAATCTTAAGAAATGAAGAGGATGAGAGATTAATGAGAAGGGACATCAATGTTAAGTAACGAATTTGTGAATAAAGGATTACGATGGTGGCATAGAAAATGAGTACTATAAAGGATTACTATGAGGATTTATAATTCTTGTATTAACTCAGTTGAATGAAAAGTGATTAAATGAAGCAACTCTTGTAGTAAACAGCGAAATAGTGAAGTTGACGTAGAGTCTTGTTTATAGTCAGTGACTGCAGCACCGATTATAGACAGGAGGCTGCATAGACTCTTTATCTTGGAAAACCACCTAACATAATCCTAAATGACATAAAGACTCATGATTGAGAGGATTATTGCTGATCAAATTCTAAAGGGTAATAATAGATATAAGTGAAATATTCAAGTTGAGTTAGAAATAAATACGAGGAGCAACTCAAGATTCCCTATAACAGGAGAAGTTGAACATCGAATAAAAGATAATACCCTGCCTTTTCTTTGAGTTTGATAAGTGAAATTTTGAGGATAAAATTTTATTTTAAAGGGGGTAGTGTTGTCAAACCCTGTTCTATAAAATAATTACGACGTCATTTACATGCTCAATAGAATGTTTACATATTTAGGAAGTTCAAGAAATCGTTAAAAGACGATATTGCCCTTAATGGTACCATTAAGTCGATTAAGCCTTGAACTAGTTCAAATAGGAATTTTAAGGTGAAATCAAGAGTTTCACAATTCAGGAATGATTTAAAATGGTGATTTGGAGTTCGAGGATCAATTTGGAGTCAAACCGAAATTTTCACTATCTAGGGGCAAAATGGTCATTTGTCACCTGGGGATAAAATGAGAATTTTTAGAAAGTATTTTTTTGGCCCCATTTGACTTATTGGAGTATTATTTGAGTATTGGAGTATGATTTGAGGTTTAGAAGTAAAAATTTTTAATTTTTGGTATAATTTGGAGTATAGGGGCGAAATGGTAATTTTGCCACCACGATGGTAAATCGGTAAATTTTCACCTCCGACACTTCTCAAGACCAAGAGATTTTATTCATCATGGAAATGGATAAACATGAGAAATGTGTGGTGGAGAATTAAAGAATTAAAAGTCAAATATTTAAAATTTGAACCAATAAGGAAATGCCATGTGTCATGCTTTTATTATTTTATTGTTTCTTTATAAAAAGGCATAAAAATCAGCCCATTTCTTTCATATGGCCGGCCAAACCAAGAGCAAAGAAGAACAAAGGGAGAAAAGAAAAATAAAAAACCTAGGTGGAGAAATTCAAAAGAAAATTGGTGAAAATTCAAGGAAACAAGTGACAAAAAGTAAAATTTCTTGATTTTGACTTGTGATCTACCTTTCTCATGCATTTCTCCTCATTTTTCATGGTTAAGTTATATGTTTTCATGATGAATTCGTGGCTGGTTGGAATGGGTATGGAGAGAGAATGATGTTAGATTGATTTGATTCTAAGTTATGTTAGTGTTTTCAGTTAGTTAGCATGTTTAGAAACAAAACAACAAGAAAAGAATCCATTTTCCCTATGAACCTTCAATGGCCGAACCCTATGTGAAGTGTAGAAGTAATGAATTGATTTTGTGATCAAGTGAATTGGTTGAAAAATTGATGAAATGATGATTTATGGTGAGAAAACGGAATGGAAAAATTTTTAGTGATAGTGCACCACAATGGTCGAAATTTTCAAGAAGAATTGTGAGGGTTGTTAGGCTGAATTTTAGATTATTGGAATTGTATTTAGTGAATTGAAATATTAGAAATGAAATGGAGAAATTTGGAGCCAAATCGGACACAATTGTCATTTAATCGGGTAATAGGTCGAATTAAGTTAGCACCGCATTTACGTAGTAGTCGGATAAGTTGCATATTGTATCATGCATATACATCGAGCCTGAATTGATTTTATAATGGTCAAGCATTAATGTGGTGAATTATGTATTGTACATTGTGGATAGGTGGTGAGCAAATTACACTAGTAAAAGTACAGAGATTATGCTTAGAGACTGGGATTAGGAGTGCATCGACTCCTATAACCGTGAGTAAACTTATTATCATCTTAATTATCTAGAGTAGTTTTATACAATTGTGTGATTTTATGGCAAATGGGTTTAAATGGTAAATTGCTATGTTTTAGGAGAAATTGTGATTTTATAAAATGATTTTATAAATTTTCTGGAAAATTGAATACTGATTTTGAAAATAGAGTAATTGGAGACTGCCTGCTTGTATTGTAAATTTATGGTTTTAAATTGAATGGCTTATGACAATAAATGAGCATGAATGGCTAAACTGATTTTTGGTGTTAGAATTATTTGTACTGTGTATTCAGCCTTGAGAGGCTAGGTTGTAATAAATTGCCATGTCATGCAGAAAAAAATTTTATAAATCAAGTGGTAGATAAAATAATCCATAGTCATTGCAGTGGTGGGGGTTTCCGTGGACTACCTATGAGAGGGGCACGGTAACCCAATTATTTATTTACCTCCGGGGGGAGATGTTGGATGAAGTATCTCTTGAGGTAAAGATTTGAGTGCACTTCACGTGGACCACCGCGTGAGAGTGTGACTCAGCCAACGTCAAGGCATGGCTAAAATTTCGGATGTAAAGACATTTAACAGCCTTGGCAGACTCTGTTGGGATAACCCTCGATCAAGGTATCCCTGATAATTAGGTATGAGAATGATTTTTGGCACAAGCCAAGCTTTTCAGGAAATCATAAGCTTAGTTGTTTTTTTGGTTGAAATGAGTTGAAAGGTAACGAAATTACAGTATGATGACTTATGTTGGTGTCTTTTAACTTACTGAGATTTTATAATCTCACTATCCTCATTTCCTCACATTTTAGGCTCGGGGAATTTCATAGTTAACTGACTTTGACAAAGACCTTCATTTGGACTTGAATCGACAAAAGCTGTAGGTTTTCAACTTTCGATGCATTTTGGTTAGATGTGGGCTCACGTGTCACTGTAAAAGTAATTTTATGCTTTGGTTATTTGCTTTATAGTATATATGAATATAATTAACTTTTACGCTATAAGAATTATTTACCGATAGCTTTATAAAAATTATTTTACAAGAAAATAGTTTATTTTATTGAATATTTTTATTATATTTAAATGGTCAAATTTTCACTTCAAATGAACGTTTTAGATACTTAATTTGTTTTTAAATCACTAAATATATATTTTCTGCTTACCTACTACATTTTTAGCAAGTTTTGAGATTTTTGACAAAAAATGACGAAAATACCCTGTGAGCCAGAAAACAATATGTTATGTTCTGATTTGGAAATGACTCGTAATCTTTCGAATTACGATATTTGATAACTATTGCTCATCGGGGAAGTGCAAAAGCTGATACGATAGTCTTGCGAGGTTTCGATCGGCATTCGGGGTGAAGAATGTCTGTCGTGACTTCGCAGCGGTTATCACGGGCCCGATGGGGAGTTCCGGGTTGTGACACCCTTTGTTTTAATGTTTAAATTTTATTCGATGATGATGTATGACTTGAAGGGGAACTAAATTTTTAATCTAAGATCATGATTGAACTTAATATATGTCTGAATTATTTATCTCTCTTTTAATTATGTTTGATGGATTTAAGTGTTTATTTTATTCTGTTCTTAATGCTTCTAATTGTCTGGCCACCAATTAGATTGATTTGGAAACCTAGGTTAAACCTTGACGAAGGAGATTTAGGTAGACCTTGAATAAAATAGCGTATGATCGAATACACTTAGTTGATTAGATGGTTTGATTTGCATATAGGGTAGACATACACCTATAAGTCATATGTAGCCAAGATTAGAGCACAAACTTAATGAATCTTTCTTCAATTTAATTTGCTTAGACATATAGTAAATTAATTGGGAAAGGTATTTTTATAAGAAACTCAACAGAGACTTGTAAATAATTTAGGACTATAGGTTAGCAACTTGATCCATTAAACTAAGTTATGAGAGAGAGACAATAATCAGATAAAGTATTGAGGGATATCATAATCTTAAGTCTGGTAGTCATTCACATTTAATAAAGTAAATTTGCATAGATTAATTTTAGTTTATTAATTTAATTTTTTTAATTTTAATTGTTTAGATAAAATTAAGTTGTGTTAATTTTAGTAGTTAACAATAAAGATTAATTTAATTCTCTGTGAGATAGACACTCTACTCATATTTATATTAACTTTGCTATTGTACACTTGTGTGAGTAGAAAATTCAACAACAAAAAGCAGGTTCCTCCAAGATATGAGATTACGAAAGAGTGTCTTGCGGTCAATGGAGAGTGTCCATCTAATTCAACGCTAGTTTGTAAGCTGCACAAGTCTTTATATGGTTTGAAACAAGCTTTTAGGTAATGGAACTTTAAGTTCACTACTTCTCTATTTCAATATGGTTTTCCTCAATCAAGATCAGATTATTCCTTGTTTACCATGAGCACTAAAGGTGGAGATTTTATGGCACTACATTTATATGTTGATGACATTATCATTAGAAGCTCATCACTATAAGCTACCAATGATGTAAAGGCTTATTTAAGTACTCAATTTAAGCTTAAGGATCTTGGAAAATTAATATTCTTCCTAAGACTTGAAGTAGTAAGATCACTAGCAGGTATTTTGATATGTCAAAGAAAGTTTACACTAGATCTTTTTGAAGAACATGGTTTTATAGGTGCAAAACTAGTCTAAACTATTATTGATTATAATCATAAGCTAAGGAAGGTAGAATCTGAAGAAAGGTTGACAGATGCGACAACATATAGACAACTTATTGGTAAATTGTTGTATTTGACATTCACAAGACTTGATATTGCCTATGCAGTTCAGGTTTTGTCACAATTTGTGGAAAACCAGGGCATATACATTTGATGGCAACACATAGGGTGTTGAAATATTTAAAAACTACACCAAGACAAGGAATTTTAATGAAGGCAGATTCAAGGTTAGACATCATAGCTTACTCAAACAGCGATTAGGATGGGTGCCTTGATACAAAAGAATCTACAACAAGTTTTAGTATCTTTGTTTGAGGTTCTTGATAACTCTATGATATAAGTTATTTGGACTTAATTTTGATAATAAATTAGCGTAGTTCTTGCAGTAATGTATAGAATTAATAAATTTTATTTAATTATTTTAAATTAGTTAATTTAGGTGAGTCAATCTAATTTTAGTTAATTTTATGCTTTATTTGGTGTTAATGTGATTAAGATAGGTTGTTATTGATTTATTTATGTTTTGTAGGTGTTTGATGAAAGAAGGAAAGCAATTACAAGGTGCAAACTTGCACTGCATATGGTTTGGTATTTTGGCCATAACTTTCTCTACAGGGCTCCAAATAAAGAGATTCTTGAATCACTGGAAAGATAAGAAAAAAAAGATACAACTTTCATGTTTACCACTTTGGCCAGTTCAGCTTGGAAAATGGTCAAAAATCTTGTCAAAGTTGATATACTGTAGTAGTCCTAGAGCAATTACGATTTCTGTTAATTAATTGGGTAAGGTTGTAACTCACATAGTTTGATGAGGAAATCCCAGCTGAAATTGATTTCTTTCTTCACCCAACTTGGCTTAACTTCAAAGCCTTATAAAAACAACCTTTCGGAATAAAAAAAAAGAAGAGGAGAAAAAAAAAGAGAACGGAAAACCAAATTGACAGTTGAGAATCAAGCCACAGAGTCATTGAAGCTAAGAAGAATGTGAAGGATTCAAGAAGACTTAGAAGATCAAGATTATAATTCTTGAGTTTTATCTTTTTTATTATTCTTTTATTTTCTTAGTTTGTTTTTATTATTTAAACTTTATTTGATAATGATGTGTGACTTGATGAGGAATTAAATTGTTTATCTAAGATTATGCTTGAACTCAATATGTAGTCTGAATTATTTATCTCTTTTTTACTTATGTTTTACGAATTTAAGTTGCTTATTTTATTATATTCTTAATGCTTCTAGTTGACTAGCCATTAATTAGATTAAATTAAAAACCTAGGTTAAACCTTGACGAAGGAGATTTAGGTTGACCTTGAATAGAATAGCGCATGATCGAAAACACTTAGTTGATTAGGTGGTTTGATTTGCATATAGGTTAGATATACACTTATAAGCCATACGTAGCTAAAATTAAGGCATAAACTTAATGAATCTTTCTTCAATATAATTTGCATAGACATATAGTAAATTAATTAGGAGAGATATTTTTATGAGAAACTCAACAGAGACCTGTAAATAATTTAAGACTCTAGGTTAGCAACTTAATCCATTAAACTAAGTTAGGAGAGAGAGATAACAATCAGATGTAGTATTGAAAGACATTATAATCTTAGGTCTGGTAGTCATTCAAATTTAATAAAGTAAATTTGCTAATAGATTCTTGATTAGTTTTATTTTTAGTTTATTAGTTTATTAGTTTTAATTATATTTTTAATTGTTTCGATAAGATTAGGGTGTGTCAATTTTAGTACTTAACAAAAAGAGTTAAAACAATTCTTTGTGAGAACGATACTTTATTCATCATTATATTATCTTTGCAATACGTATACTTGCATGAGAAATCAACAACAATTCTTTAGTTAGCTAAAAATCCAAAACGTAGATTGTAGTGACATGTAGCTCAACAGAGGCAGAATATAGTTTGATGGCATCAACTTGTTGTGAAGTTACATGAATGAGTTTAGAATCATTCATAATGGTTTAGTGAAGTTATACTATGATAATTAGTCTGTCATTCATATCTGTAAAATCCTATGTTTCACGAATGCACTAAACACAATGAAATGGACTTCATTTCATTCGTGAAAAGGTACAAGCAGTGATTGAACCAGTATATGTACATATTAATTCACAAAATTGCAGACCTGTTCACAAACGTTTTACATCCAAAACAATTTCATCATTTACTCAACAAGATGCATGTTGATAATATTCACATACATCTTGAGGTGGAGTGTTAGTGTGGAAGGTTGTTGAAGGTTGATTTTGAAGTAATAACAGGGGATCTCTGATTGAAGAGAGGATCACGTGAAGAGCACACATGGCAAGATAAGTTAAGTGGCACATGGTAGCCATGCGGGTTGTTAATAACTTATCAGTATAGTACTTCTTCGTTTACTATTTTTTTCTGCAACAGATTGTATCTCTCTTATTCAAGTTTGTTAGCTTTACTCTTTTCTTTTCGATTCTTGTAGCAGGCCTTAGTATAAAAAAGGGGTTCTTGTATTCAGTCGGTTCAGATAATAATATACAAAGAATTTCTCTCCACTGTTTGTACTCTTTGCTCGATTAACATGACCCTTGAATTTGTTGGAACCTCATGCTTAAATAAGGTAGAGAATGGGAGGACATGGATGACCTTAATCAGGTTATTAAGCTCCAAAATGCTCGAATAGCAATTTTGGAATAAAAAGGGAATCAATTGACGGGCTTGGTGACTGCTATTTATGGTGAACAAGCCAATAGAGTCTCGGAAGCAACGAAAGGTGAAAAATTTACTTAAATAGCAATGGATGAGCAAATCCAAGGAGGATCAGTGGAGAAAGAATGTAAGAGGAAGATAGAACCAATTCGAATTTCAATAGAGAATCTGCTTCACAATTAGCTATACAAAAAGTGGCTTACCAACTCCAATTTCTCCAAAATTCACCAAAGAGGGAGTTCAAAGGATTTTGATATGAATGTGAACCACACTGGATTTCTAGGGTATTCCACCGAAAATTGTAAATCTCTGTGTTGTTGAATAATGAGCTGATTAAAGAATCCTTCCTAAAACCAGTACATATAAGAATTTACCGAGTCATGGTAATAGCTATCCCCTGCTCACAGAATGCAAAAGCCAGTTTCTCAATCTTTCAACCAAAGATTACAAGATCTCTTTTGGTAAAGGAGCAAGCAAACCTTGTAAAAAGAATTATACTCCGCTCCCCTTTTTCCTTTCTCAAATATGACATGCTCTTAAAGACAAGTATCTTTTTCCTTCACTGCCAAGAATGACTCTAAGTTCCTCCTCCAAGTCTTATAATCCGAATGAGAAATGTGAGTATCACATGGGTGTTATTGGGATGCTCTATCGATGGATGTTGGAATCTCAAAATTCAAGTGCAAAACTTGTTGGATGATAAAAAATTGAGTGTGGAAAAATTGGTTGAAATGGTGAGGTCCAACATACATAGTGAAGGCTTGGAAAACTCAAAGTTTCCTCCTCGACCATTTGAAAGATAGAGGTTGCATATCGTTTGATTATGGCTCAAGAATATTTGACTTTGGAATCGAATGAGTAGTATGCCAAACATGGCAATCTTTGAGCATTTAGCCTTTGTAATTGGCATGCATAGCTCTTGAAAGTTTGAACTTCATGAATTGCTTTGAATGCGAATGCTATGTGAGCAAATATTGTCAAATTCAAGAATGTGTTCTATATTGTGATTCCTTCTAGCATTTCTAACTCTTAACTTTTCAAAAGAAAAAAAAAAAGAGAACAAGGAGAAAACATTTTCTATAGAATAAAAAAAATCTTGAAATAATGACTCTCAGAGTTTATGTATTTTACGGAAGATTTGTGATTGATGATCATGATTGAGAAAAGAAAAGAGAGAGTTCCTGGACATTCCCCAATTTCTTCGCAAACGTTGTCCATCTGAAATGATTCAAGCTATCCGCATTTGAGCCTTCACGATCAAAATTGAAAAACCAAATTGACCTAAATGTTGAGTCTCCTAGAGTTCTTTAGTTCCCAAGACAATGGTCGACGGAATAAATGGCTATGGGTATTGAATGTTTTGAAAAAAAAATCCTTTGAAACTTGAATTTTGACAAAGTGATAAGCGTCAAGGCGCAAGCTTGAAAAAAAGAACCCAAAATCTTTCCATAACTTAATACCTTCCTTCCTGCAATAAAGATCTTTCCATTTGAGAACTTACTTCTCGTATGAAATGACCAAGAAAGAAGATTATTTGGTACTCAAAATTCTTTGGGGGCATCATACTTTCTCTTAAACAATCTTGTCCTTCAAGTTTGTTGAAGAAAAAGAGAGGAAAGAAATGGTTATGTGTCCTCGGTGAGGGAGAAGCAGGGAAAATTGGCAACTGTCTAAGTGCTTTTTTTTACTTTGGGTCTAAATTTAAAAAAACAAAAAATAAAATAAAATTAACCGGACAAAATGAGATGTTAATGCCTACATGAAATAGACATCTATGTATTTAAATAGAAGTTTGCTCGCTGTAAATAATATATAAAAACAACTTAAACAATTTCTTTTTCTTTTCTCAATATTTTTCAATTTTCTTCTATACCATTTGGTTACAGAAATATTCTATGAAAATTTTGTAATCATGCTATACATTGGTGGATGCTTAGTGGATTAATTTCACTACTACAAAACGTAATCAATCATTAGGTTTTAGTATATTCTTGATGTTTATCAATGGTGAATAAAAGTTTGACAGCAATATTGATACACACCTTAAAACCTTTTCATTGTTCACTATATTTTGCAGTCCTGTGTTCTAACAAAAATAGAAAAAAAAAATGAATGGCATTGTCATCATTCCATTCTATGTTGTATCACATACATTTTAAATATTAATCCTTGTTTGTGAATGAAAATCTCCAATGATGAGATTTTTTTGAGATAAAATTTTTAAAAAATATTTTTAGATAAAATAAATATTTCTAAACTTCACCAAAATATTGGAAGAATTTAAAAAACTTTTCAATAGAAAGTTTTCACATATTTAATGGAATTGATATTTTTGGAGAAAAATATAAGGTATAAACAAATAATAATAATAATAAAAATTTTTATAGTATATCATGAATCCATCAAGAAGTCTCTCAAAGAAAATAAGCATATTTCTTTTAACATTCTTAAGGTGAGAAAAATTTTCTAAGCCCTACTAGAATGTTTGGAAAAGATGAGAAAGACTTCCAATATTTAATCATGAATAAAAAAATGAAAGAAACAGATAAAATAAATAAAAAAAGAAAGAAAATATAAGTGAATATAAAATCAAAGATTATTAATTAAGTTTAAAATAAGATAGCGCATAATTAATTAATATATTTTTTTAAATTGCAGTCATTTAGGTGTTAATACCTTTTTCATGCGTAAGTATTTTCGAATCATAAATTTGTTTTGGTTGAAAGTTCAAAGTGCAAGAAAATAAAAAACGTGCTTAGCTTAGCTAATTTGGTAAGATTGAGAAAGGTTCTTTTCTAATTCTTCACAAGCAATGACGTCTGATGGGACAATTGGAAATGAGACGGATGTAGACTTTCTTGTCCTATCTATTAAAAAAATGCATAAAACAAAATAAAATAAAACTTATAGTATTCTATTTTGTGGTTGGAGTTATTTATCATGACAAAAAAAAAGAAAAAAGAAAAAAAAATAGTCTGACAAAGCATGGACAGGAAAGAAAAGATACGTACGAAAAGACAAGCTCAAAAAACAAACAGATCCAGGCTCAAGAGTTGATCAATTACAAAGAAATTAGGAGGAATTTTTTTTTTAACTCTTAAAAATAACATATTTTTGTAAATAATTTTTTAGATAATTTTAATTGTTTTTAGTCACTAGAATATATTTTAAAATAAAAATACCCTTAATAAGCCATATTTGTTAGCGTGCACACTCAAACAGACGAAAAATATATAAAAAAAATATACAAAGAATTTTACGAATATCTAATTTTGTGCAAAACATCCATTTTTTCTTTTTGCGAAGGTTGTGCAAAACAAAATAATGTTGCACGGGATGATTTTTCAGAGATTTTGGGACATAGCATTCAGATGATAGGAGAAGAGTGATATTAAACCGAACAAGGAACCGATTGTGATGAATGAAAAGCTTGGCTAATGATGTGAAACTAGAAATCCTTCATATAGTGGTGAATTGAAAGGAGAAAGATGTGAAGATATGAATCCAAAGCAGGAAATGGTCGTGCTATAGCAGGCCATATGTGAGACGGTTACGGCAAGGCAGGGTTTAGAGTTTGTGAAACATCATGTCGGGAATGTGTGACACGGCTGTGACACACTAGCGTTCAGAGTTGGTGAGACACCACGGAGGGAATCTGTGACACGCTAGAGTTAAGAGTTGGTGACATGTCATGGTGGGAATCTGTGACACGCTAGCATTCAGAGTTGGTGAGATGCCATGGAGGGAATTTGTGACATGCCATGATGGGAATTTGTAACACGTCAGCGTTCAAAGTTGGTGAGACGCCATTGAGGGAATCTGTGACACGCTAGAGTTCAGAGTTGGCGACATGGCATGGAGGGAATCTGTGACACGCTAGCGTTTAGAGTTCGTGAGACACCATGGAGTGAATCTGTGACACGCTAGAGTTCAGAGTTGGTGACACGCCATGGAGGGAAGCTATGACAAGTCAGAGTTCAGAATTGGTGACACGCCATGTTTAGAGTGTGTGACACGGCATTGCTTGAACAGTTGACACCCCATGCCATGGTTTAGAGTGTGTGACATGGCATTGCTTGAAAAGCTGACATGAGACGCCATGGTTTAGAGTGTGTGACACGGCATTGCTTGAACAGCTGACACGTCATGGTTTGAAATAGAGAGAGGGAAAAAAAGCACGCAATTAACGTGGTAATTGTTTGGACTTCCACTAAATTAATTCCCCTTAGTGAAACGAATAAATAAGAATTTATAAGGCCATTTTTCATTTTAAACAGTTATTTTTCAGAATTCCTAATGTCTGTGTGATTCATTTCTCATTCCCACTTGTACCGGAGTGTTCAATAAGGCTCTTTGCAAGCGTAACGACACCACAGCAGCAGCAACAATGTCGACTATGAGTGAAGAGGTGAGTGAGTCTGAAATTTTTACATTCTTGTGTTCGTTAATTTTTTACTTTTTTGCTGGGTTTGTTTGATATGTTCATGTTTTTTGTGTGTTTTGTTTTGCAAATGTTTAGACTGTGTTTTCTTGCTGGTTTGATGGTTTTTGGGGTTAAGTCGTAGTGGTTTTAGAGGTTTTTGGTATTTATTGTGTCACGTCATTGTTGTTATTATAGTTAGTTATTGGTGTATCAGCGTTAGCTTGTGACAACATTTGACTCGATATGCATGGTGTGTGACAACATTTTACTTGATATGCATGGCGTGTGACAACATTTGACTTGTTTCGATGGTCTGTCACAACATTTGACTCGATATGCATGGCGTGTGACAAAATTTTACTTGATATGCATGGCGTGTGACAACATTTTACTTTTTATGCATGGCGGGTCACAACATTTTACTTGATATGCATGGCGTGTGACAAAATTTTAGTTTTTATGCACGACAGGTCACAACATTTTATGTGTTATGCATGGCATGTCACAATATCTTGCTTGTTATGCATGGTGTGTGACAACATTAATTCCTTATTTATGTCTTAAGTAGACCTTGTTGCACATTACGGCTTAACTCACTAGTGCATTTGTGCCATGTTTTGCAGATCCAGCGTAGATAGTATGATGATCTTGACAGGTCACTGATTGTGCCGAGGGAGAAGTAGGCATTCAATGTCGCAATTAACATCCACAGTAAGTGGTTGCAACTGCATTACATCACAAAGACTCTCTAACAGAAAGGGGAGTACGATGTAGTTAAGCGTACGTGCTACGGAATGCTCTTAGACGTGTATCCACAAGGGTACTTTTGCATCGGTCTCCTACATAGCATCAAGATTCGGTGGATCACTAAGAGCCCATCGATGGACCACAAGCTATGGTTTGCCATTGGCAAGAGCAAGGCACGACTATTAAAGTAGGAGTTCTACCTCATCACCGGGCTGAAGTTTGGTCCAATGCCCGATGTGTTCATACGATCGTACAAGGTTGCTGCGGACGGAATTCATGCCTGATACTGGAATGGGCAGGAGAGCGTTAAGCTCCAGGCTTTGCTTAACACATTCAGCGGGGGCAACTTCCAGCAACCAGGAGACGCGACCAAGATGGCACTCGTCTTGCTCGCGAATAACATTTTATTTGGTGAAGACTACCGTAGACGGGTGACGCATTGGTTGCTGTCATTGGTGGAGGACATCGATGCTTGGAATGTCTTCTCATGGGGGTACTATGTTTGGAAGCTGACCTTGGACTACCTTTTGAAGGGGTTCGAAGTGCCTGACTCAAGTGTGACAAAGGAAACTCTATTACGCTACAACATTTACGAATTGGCATGGGTGATACAGGTACTATCACGTAACATTTTTTAGTTTCCTTTTGAAAAAATAATTTATGGCTGCACTCGTTTATGATTTATGGTTTGATAATGGTTACATTTGACTTGCAGTTCTAGGTAATGGAGGCTATTTCGGCCCTTCAAAAAATAGTTGCCCCTTTTGGTCCGAAGGACAACGTCTACACACGAATGTTTAGATGGGATTGCAATCAAAAGCCAAAAGACTTCTACACGGCATTTCAGAAGTTAGAGTCATCTGAGCATGTGAGTGAACAGCTACTAATTTTTACTTTATATTTGTATAATAATTTTCCCTATTCGATAATCACAACATTTTATTTGTTTATTTGCAATTGTGGGCACTTGAGACATTGGAACCTATCACGGATGAGGCTAGCCGAGAGTGTTTTGTGGACCTTGATGTCATGTTATCGGAGGGCCACGAGTACGTGCCAATAAGGCACATGAAGGATCGGTTGGATTGAGGCTTAGGTGAGAGGCGAAAAAGGAGAGCTTGAAGGAGAAAAGAGCCTCTAGTGGCATGAAGCGGACGCGCACCACCGCTGCTTTAGTTGATGAGCTGTCGAGCCCTAAGTTGATGGGCGAAGGGGACGACTATGGTCAAGACAGTGAACAACCGATAAGGATAGTTCTAACAGTTTTGTGTTCTCCAATTCCGTATGTGATTATCGAATAACATATCTGTGTCTGTAGTCGGACCATGCGTCGATAGCTCCAGAACCACCCATCGGTCCTCCTCAGACGTACAGTGGAAATGAGCAGTCAGTAAGATCGGTTCTAACAGTTTGTGTTCTACATTTTCACATACGTTTATCGAGTAACACAATAATTTCTATTATTGTAGGTTTACGGAAGCGATGACAGGTCCTTAAGCACCAATAGGTCCAGCTCCACCGCAGACTGTTAATGAGCAGCTGGTAAGGATATTACAGTTGTAACAGATAATGTTCAACAATTTCATTATTGAATAACATAGTTATATATGTTATTGCAGTTGACCCAATCGAGAAGAGTCAATGACGGAGCAGTCACTGCCCGTCAGCTTTGACGGATCATTGCAAGCATGAAAAAGAGATGTTTGAGCTGAAGGCTTCAATTCAGTCATTGACTCTAGCAATGCAGACGCTTGAGGACCGTATCGTTGCTCAGATTCTTGATGACCCTAAATCACAAGTCGTTATTCTATCTTTGCTTGTATTTTGGTGGTTTACGTTTAGCAATTGTTTAGGGTATTTGTATTTGTATTTGAGGTTAAGTGGTAGTGGTTTAATTGGTTTTTAGTGATTAGCGGGTCAAGACATTTGTATTTATATTATAAGTAGTTATTGGCATGTCAGCGTTAGGTGTGACAACATTTTATTTTTTATGCATGGCGTGTCAGATCATTTTACTTGTTATGCATGGCGTGTCAAAACAATTTACTTGTTATGCATGGCATGTCACAATGTTTAACTTGTTATGCATGGCATGTCAGATCATTTTGCTAGTTATACATGGCGTGTCACAACATTTTGCTTGTTATGCATGGCGTGTCAGATTATTTTGCTTGTTATGCACTCCACTCGATTGATAGGCTTAACTACAAAGCGATGTGCATCATTGAACAGTTTGCTTAACTGCCTGGCAACCCAAGGGCTGAAGGGCATGGTCACCTTGACGGCCTCCTCATATCGGTCATGGAACCAACGCTGGAACATGTCTCTGATGAACTTGATCAAAACAGTGATTGGCATTTGTCTTGCATGCTTCAAGCATGAGTTAACATATTCCGCTATGTTGGATGTCATCATTTGGTATCGCCTTATCGGTGAACATGCACGTGCCCATCTCTCAGGCTTTATTCTCATAAGGTCAGCGTGGGCTCCTTCGTGAATATGCTTGAGCTGGTTCATATGATTGCTGAAATCGAAAACCTTATAGCAATCTCGAGCAAAGGTGAAAATCATAGAAACATTATCGTGCTTGAACTTGTTTTTAAAGTTTTTTTTTCAAGTGGTAACCGCATAAACCATGGTACGCTTATGAGTATGCATTTTGGATTGCTTTCTTAATGCCGAGATGCTTATCAGAAATGAACATAGTGTTTTCAGAACAACCAACAGTATCACGCAGCTTGTTAAAAAACCATGTCCACGAGTCTTCGTCCTCAACATGGCTGATGCCAAACACAACTGGATATATGCAGTCATTCGCATCTTTGCATACAGCGACAAACAGAATACCCTTGAACCTACCTTTCAGATGTGTCACATCAATTGCAACCGTAAGACGCATTACATCCCTAAACCCCCGAATACAAGCCATGTATGACCAGAAATAATATTTGAATCTTTCTTCCTCATCAGTAGCCACTACAGTTACTGTGCTAGGATTTTCTTGTTCCAACATATAAAAATACGAGGGTAGTAGTTGAAATGACTCCTTCGGTGGACCAAAAACAAGCTTCTCCGCATACTCCTTCGCTTGCCAAGCCTTGCCATACAAGCATTCCAATCCCCACTGAACCCTCATCTCACAAATTATGTCCTTAGGTCTCAATGCTACTCCATTAGCCCGAAGCTTGTGTGACATAAGTTCACCAATCATCTTCGCACTCGTAGTTGGAAACCGCCCTTTGCAAACCATCAACGGTACAGGTGTGTACTTTGTGGAATATCCGATGTCAATTAAAATCTTACTACGCAAGTATACGTATCGAATAGATAGTATATTAGCAAGCAGGGTATCGATCCCACAGGGAATTGATCTAAAACTTTACTAAGTACTAAAATTAGAACAATTTAATCTTATCCAAATAATCAAAATTAAATAATTAATTAAAATTGAAATTAAAACCAATAAGAAAAATCAAAATAATAACTTGAGAAAATATCAAATCAAACAAGCCTAGGATCACAATATCCCTTACACGTCATCTAAATCATACCTCTCTTCCTTAACTTATTTCAATAGGTTGAATTGCTAACCTAGAGTCCTCAATTATTTATAAGGGTCTCCCGACTCGTCTGATAAAAATATCTATTTTAATCAAAACACTATATCCCTATGTGAATCTAAATTAAAACAGACTCATTAAGTTCAGGCTCTAATCTGACTACATATGGCCTATAGGTATATCTCTATCTTATATGCAAATCAATTAATATGATCATATACTATCCCAATTTTAGTCTACTCTAAACTCCCTTTTCCAAGTTTGTTTAGGTTCCTAAATCAATTTAATTGGTGGCCAAGCAATTAAAAGCATTAAGAACAAATTAGAATAAACAATTCAAATCCCATTGAAAATAAGTAAGACAGAGATTAAAAAGTTAGACTACATGTGAGTTCAAGTGCAATCCTAGAAAAAGAAATTTAGCTACTCATAATTGCAAAATAAAATAACATTGTATAAAATTCAACCATTAAAAGTATCAAGAAAGATAAAAGCTAAGGAATAAAACAAAACAATATTTGCTATCTTGATCTCCAAGTTTCAGCCTCAACTTCTAGTTTCTTGAATCTTCCCAAAGGTTTTTTTTTTAATGTTGTTAAACATATCCTATTTATACTAATAAACTTAACCTAAGGTTCCTTAAGCTGACCTAGGTTTTAATTGGGCTTAAAAGTATAATAAGAGGCCCCAAAATTCAATTGTCAATCTTTACAAATTTTCATTCCCAGTACAGTACGTCTAGCTATTTTCCAACACAATGTTCTCTATCTTCAATGTAGAACTGGGCAAAGTGATCTTCATAAAAGTTGTATCTCTGTCTCTTATCTTTCCACTGGTCAAAAAATCACATCATTTGGAGTTCTGTAGCTCGAGATATGACCAAAATACCGAAGTATATGCAAGCAGATTTTGGGTCTGTCTACACCTTACTTTCCAAAATTAAGCCCAATCACCTTTAACCCTACAAAAGAAATAAAAACCAATAAATAACAACCAAATTAACAAGAAAAACATAAAATTAAAATAACTAACTTAAAGTCCTGTAATTATAAAAACTATGAAAAATAAATAAAGTAACAATTGAAAATTGAGGACTTAGCTAATATTTAATAACAAAATTAGAGTAAAATAATTCTATAAAATAGAATTATCATCCAAACTCGCCAATATTATCCTCTATCAGGTAACTTCATTGCACGCACACTGAACTTGCATGCCTTGTCCTTGCAACCAACCTCATAACGAGCTTTACATGACCTTTTTACTCTTATTGCAAACTTCTCTTTTATAACCAACATGTTCAAAGCTCGTTTCAACTCGACCTTCGATGAAAACATCTTTCCTTTGTATAAGCGATCTTCGGCACATGTCGACTCCTCAATGGTAATTTTTTGGAAGGAGAACCTTTATGCACCTGCAATTATCCACGTACGAGATATCCTTGCATTTCCCCTTTCCTGATCACTGTCATCGAGCAATGTATCAAGGGAACGAATCTCGTTCTCACCAGCGATGGGGTTATTGTATATGGGGTCATCACACTGAACATCTCCTACATCAACACCTCCAACAGGTTCCGTTTCGCCTTTAACATTATTGCAAATTGGAATGTCACTGTCATAAAGGTAGTCATCGTCTGAACTGTCATCTTGCCATTATTCAAGCCCATCATCTGAAGTGTCATCAAATCTATCTTCACCCACAACGAACAAATCCTCATTTCCCTCATCAAATGCAGTATTATCCTCTAGCATCGCAGTGTCACCCTCCAACCTCACATTGTTGTCCTCAACTGTTGTATTCTCATTTGACAATGGCATTACACACTCTACAATTTCACTCGATCATTGCATTTGTTCAAGAGAAGCAACAAATTGGTTTGATGCACATCCCGATCGAAATTGTGCAGCCAATTGTTCTGTGAATGTCGTTTGTCTATCGGGCTGCACAAACTCTTGTGCATACCTCAATTGCCATTGTTGTGGGTTACGAACCGAATGTTGTGGTATATGTGAAGCATTATAAATCTCATTTTGATTAAGCTGATTACCATGTTGTCCAACTTCTTCAACCGACTTCATCAAGCCCACAAACGACAAATCACTCCTAACCCCCCGCATTCGTGACTCACCACCCTTGTAAATGCCATCCACCCACTGACCACCGTGTCTTATCACAAGTCGCACAATTGGAACCCCACTGAAATTTTGGTAAAAAAAAAATATTGTCAATCATTTTACACAATACATGCCGTGATCAAAAATTTGTCAGTCATGTTGTTACACGCCTTGCATATAACGTAAAATATTGTAACACGCCATGCATAACAACTCAAATGTCGTGACACACCATGCATCATTGTCGTGACACGCCAGTCACTGTAATTATTGACTTGTTACACCAATAGCAGTGACACGTTAAAAACCTAAAAAATCAGTTTACCCACAACACACCAGGAACAGCCGTGACACGCCCAAAACTCAAAAAACCAGTTAACCCATAACACACCAGGAACAGTCGTGACACGCCAAAAACCCTTAAATTCAATTAACTCACAACACGCCAGGAACAGTCGTGACACGCCAAAAACCCATGAATTCAGTTAACCCACGACACGCCAAGAACAGCCGTGACACACTAACAATCCAAAAAACTAGTTAACCTGCAACACACTAGGAACAGTCGTGACACGCTAACAACCCAAAAAACTACTTAACCCACAACACGTCAGGAATAGCCGTGACACGCTAAAATAACGCTAACACATGTTATAGATGCATGGTGTATAACAACTCTGGGCAATGTTTCTAATCCATTTTCTATTTTACACTAAATGTTTCAGAAATTTAAGTGTGTTGCAAAAATAAACCTAATAATAGGTACCTTGATGTCATATCTGCTATAGAGTCTATTAATCTACGACAATGTGGCCAGATGTCGAGAGATAGACCACATCCCGATGACGATGGTGCTCAACAGAGAGTTGACAAAGCTCATACAATTCAGAGATCTGAGAGAGTTGACGATGTTCGTGCTCAACAAAGACTTGCTAGAGTTGAGACAGTTCAGAGAGTTGAGATAAAAAGATGACCGAGCTTAAACAGCTGAGCGCATTTATTTTTATTTTTTTCTATTATTTAATCTGGCGAGAGGCAAATAGCTCAAACAGCTGAGCATTTATTTGAAACGATGTTTTTAAGGGCATTTTGGTCTACTCATGCTTATTTTTTGTTAGAAACAGATAACTTTATATGGGTCGTTATTTCTGAAATCACTTTATCACGAGGTCCATTTCTCACAATTTCCTCAAGAAATTACCAATGAATTGTGATGACAAACTGCTAAAAAATTTAAATAAAATTTTTTATTATATTTAATTATATTTTTATATTTTTATTTTAAATTAAATAAATTTTTATGATTAATGATGAACTAATTGCTATTAAGCAAAATATCATTTGTCATTTTATACTATACATGTTGACATATCATAATGGATGATAATGTAAGTGATGATATCACCATGTGGTATTTTTCACCAACCATGTTAACGTCGTGCGCAAAAACGGATTCAGAAAAATTTTTGAGTGGTGTCATAACTAAAATGATAATTATAATTAAATTTTTTTCTCAATCTAGGATCTACTCGAAGAGTATGTGATTCAAATTCAATATGATTTTGCTTAAAAGATTGCTGGGTATCTTCATTAGTAGAATATGTTGTTGCCTAGGACATGAGTCTTGTGAGATAATTTTTTGTATTTTAAAATATCTTTTCATTACTTATTTATTTAAAAACTTATTAAACATTACAACTCATTTCTCATTAGCATAAACTAAAATATTAGAATTAAATAAAATATGATTTTGCATAGCAAATTATTAAGTTCAATAACTAACAATTTGACAAATTTCTATTCATTGATCAAAAGTATCAACAAACCACATAAAGTTAAATATAAAAATCAAATAATCAAACAATATATTTACAAAATAAATAAAAAAAAATGCATAATTTCAAAATATTATTTGACATGTAAAACTATTTTCTATTAGCTTGATTCTATTTGGGTCTCAAACTATCAAATTAATCAACAAAATATTTAGACATTAAGTATTTAAAAATTTAATTTGAGTTGAAAATTAGTTACAATTGAAGCCCAGATGAGTTGTTTTGAAAGAATGAAAAACACAGACAAGGATTGAGAAGAGGAAGCGTTACTGTAGGTCTCAAAAGTAGGATTTGAATTTTTAGACAAGGATAGTAGTTTAGGTTTTGACTTTTGTAATAGAATTTTAAATTATAGAAGAAAATTTTTTGTCTTGTAGTATTTAAATATTAATATAAATTACTTTTTGATAAATTTACCTTAACTTGGACTTTTTGATTCCACTCCCTACAAAATTGTAAAAACATTAGTGAGTTCATTAGTATATTTTTACATAAAACTCTAAATAAGTAGTATAACAACTAAACTTTTTTAGTAATTGAGTGGTGTCATGTGACACCACTTCACTTCCTTTAAGATAAGTCTTACTTTGGTCATGTAGACATATAAAATAACAAGTAACATTTTGATTAATGGTAATTAGTCAATTGTCAGTCATAAGGGCTTATTGAATTCAAAATAAAATTTCGAGAGCTTGATTAAACGTAATAAAAAAAAAGACTTATTTGAATTTTCTTGAATATTTCTAGAACTTTTTCGAACATTATGCCAAACATTATTATCATGAGAAGATCAATAAACTAGGATAAACTTTACTCTTATACCATGTCAAGTCCTTATAATGAAATATTCAATTTAAAATCATCGGATAATAAAATACATAATAATTAACAATATGCATATTAATATTTAAGCTAAATATTCACAAGTTTGAGCAATTGAGATTGCATTATGTATCCACATGTATATCATATGACTATGTTGGTTTCCTCGAGTCATGCAATTACAAATAAAATACACAGTGAAAATATTAAAACTCGAGAACCTAAACCATGGATCACCATGGTGCACCATAGTCGACTATAATATAAACAAAAAAAAAAATGGTTGTACCTTAGCCCTTAGAATGTATAAATTCTTAGAGGGCAGCAAAGATATTTCTTCACCTGAATGCACACCAAGGTTCGGTTGTTGCAAACCAAAACCGTCTAAATGTCTGACCTTTAATGTAGTCCACACAATCACTATGAACTTGAACCTTTTTCAAGAGGTAGGGATTGTTTTTTACCAAACATTATGCTAGCAAGGAAGCTTTACAAAGCTCAAGTGTTTTCTTACTCTTTCTCTTGGTTGAACCTAGGAGGAAAAACTTTTCTTTCTCTTTTTTCAATGTGTGACTAAAGCAAGATTAGGAAGAAAAAGTACTCTCTTTCTTTTTTAGTCTAAAACAACATATTTATAGTTAGGGTTAATACTTAAGTAGCTTTTAGTTATCACCACATAACTTTTAGATAATTAAGTATTCGACCCCATGGCTTATTTAAACATTTTAATTAAGCCTAATTGAATTTCATAACCTCTATTCAATTAAGTCCTACTTAATTGTAAAAGCCCATTTTAATCTTATCATAACAAGTTGGTAACAGACTTGAATTATAATCCTAAATAATTAAGATTAACTGAATCATATTCATTATCAATTGCTAATTGATTAATTTAATTTCATAAATTAAGATTGGCATCTATTAATGTATCATGGTCACCCAAATGTTAAGAAAGTCAATATGGTTTGACTAACCTTTCAGTATACAGTCTATTAGTGTAATTCATTTTCTCATCTTGTTTCCCAAAGATAATAAGAGTATGGTACAGTGTCTACTCTTATTGATCTCCATATTAGTTCTTGAAGTTATATCATTAGTTTTATAGAGACTTATGAAACTTCTTTTCATAATCTCTAAGTAGCCTTGGCTAAGGATTTGAACAAGCTAATATCAACCAAGAACTGTTAGGATATGTCACCTAAATCACTTGAGGTGATGATTCCTTTCTTGACTACTCATTTGCCTTCACATGCTTCATATTACAACCAACCATATCTTGTTTTGGCATTCTTGGTAGAACCCATAATGATATGATCAAACATATAGCATTCCATATATAAGACAACATAGTGTCTCAAGTTTAGGGAGTATTTATACAACTAACACATGAGAAATATTTACATAGACACTAGAGTGAGATACCAAATGCATTTCACATGTCAAGTCATGTTTAGTAGACCTGCTCTCCCAAGGACAACACCCACATGCTAGTTCCAAGTATCTCTATACTTCAACCTATGGGATCGATTACTTACATCTCAAGTAAAAAACATAGTATGTGTCAATCTTTGAGCATTATTGATGTTCTGTCTCAATAGTACAATGATCAGGAATTTTTAGGAATAATGCTTTGAGGCATAAGGATCTCATAATTGTATCTCAATACAATTTCTTTGCAAAGCATATATAGTTCCAAGGGCTTTATCTATTTAAGTATAAATAGTAATTAAATTACAAACTCATGGATAAAGAACTACCTTAATGTTATTATAAATAACAAATGTCATACATAAATAGATTAAAGTGCAATTCCCATACAATCACTAATTGGCTTGTAGGCCTCATACGAACAATCTCCCACTAGCAACAAAGCCAATTGCCTATGTATCTAATACCAATATTCTCAACATGAAGATTGTGTTTTTGTTGGGATAGTGCTTTAGTGAGAGAATCAACAACATTATCCTCAATAGGTATATGCTTTATGAAAATGTCTCCCCTTTAATGATCTCTCTGATCACATGGTAATGCCGCAATACATGTTTGGATCTCTGATGAAACCTTGGTTTCTTTGCTTATGCAATGGCTTTATTTTTATCACAATAGAAAGGTATTGGATCAATAATGCTAAAAACCACATCCAATTCAATTATGAACTTCTTGATCCGAACAACCTCTTTTGCTACCTCCGATGTGAGATGTATTTGACGTGGGTTGTAAAATTTGAGAACATCTTTTGTTTAGAACTCTTCCAACTGACTACGCCTCTATTGAAAGTGAATATATATACACTTTGCGATTTGCTATCATTCTTGTC
Organism: Theobroma cacao; assembly: GCF_053813885.1. Lineage (NCBI taxonomy): Eukaryota > Viridiplantae > Streptophyta > Magnoliopsida > Malvales > Malvaceae > Theobroma > Theobroma cacao. The sequence continues at coordinate 11,748,602 of NC_142646.1, forward strand.
AGTTTGAAAGCTCACATCCACATAACCCCTAACTTGGAGTTTGCCTTATCCATAGACCGAAAATACGTCTTTAGTTCTTCGTAAGTACTTTAAGATGTTTTTCACAATTATTTAGTGACGTTCACGAAGACTAGATTAGTATCCGCTTTTGACACTCAAGGCGTAAGATACATGTCTAGTACAAGCATTGCATACATGATAGATTCCATTGCTAAAGCATATGGGATCTTATCCAAGCTACCTTTCTCCATTTGATTTTTTGGACTCATGTCCTTGAAGAGATAGATGCCTTACAACATAGGCAAGTGTCCTTTCTTGGACTCCTCCATGTTAAACCTTTTTACCACATTATTTATGTATATGGATTGGGAGAGACCAAGCAACTTCTTAGATCTATCTCTATGGATCTCTGTTCCTAGAATATATATTGCTTTTTTCAAATCCTTCATGGAGAATTGGTTAGATAGCCAAATCATAGTTGATTGCAGCAAAGGTATATCATTTTCTATGAGCAATATCTCATCCACATAGAGCACTAAGAAAACAATAATGCTCCCATTAGCCTTCTTATAGACTTATGGTTCATCCTTATTCTTAATGAAGTCAAACCCTTTGACAGCTCATTAAAATGGATGTTCCAACTCCAAGATGGTTGCTTAAGCCTTTAAATAAACTTTTGAAGCTTGCATATCTTATTAACATGTTCCTTGGATGTGAATGCATCAGGTTGTGTCATATATACTTCTTCTTGCAAATTCCCATTGAGGAATGCAATTTTCACATCCATTTGCCATATCTTATAATCATGGTATACAACAATTGCAAGAAAAATCCTAATGGATTTAAACATTGCCACTAGTGAAAAGTTTTCCTCAAAGTCAATACCATGCCTTTATTTACACCCCTTTGCAAGCAATCTAGCTTTAAATGTATGTATCTTACCATCCACGTCGTTCTTTCTTTTAAAAACCCAAATGCACCAAATGGATTTTATCCCTTCGAGTGAATTCACCAAAGTCCACACTTGGTTGGCATCCATGGCATTCATTTCAGATTTCATGGTTTCAAGCCCTTTCTTAGAATTGATGTCTAACATCACCTCCTTATAAGTTGTTGGCTCATCATTCATGAGCAATACGTCCCTATATAAGACAAATCGATATCTTTCAAGAACTTGACTTATCCTACCAGACCTTTTGAGTGGTTGTGTCTCTTGAGTTTGGGGTAGTACATCAAAAGTCACAACCTCAGGCTCTGGTTCCATAGGAATGTCAATTTGTGAGTCTCGAATCTCTTCGAGTACAATCTTGATCCCATTAGCCTTTTCTCTTAAGAACTTTTTGAAAAGGAAAGTGGCATGCATTGAGACAAATACTTTTTACTTGATGGGATTATAAAAGTAATATTCGTGTGACTTTTTAGAATATCCCACAAATTTACATTTGTTTGATCTTGCTCCAAGCTTATCAGACATTGTATGTTTTACATAAGCAGTACATTCTTAAATCTTGGTATAAGACAAGTTGGGTTTCTTCCTAATCCATATCTCATATGGCGTCTTATCAACTGATTGGTAAGAACCTTGTTTAGAATGTAGGTAGCACTATCTAGGGCATATCCTTAGAAAGATATAAGAAGTTTGCACAACTCATCATGGATCTAACCATGTTCAACAAGGTTCAATTTTTTCTCTCAAACACCTCATTGTGCTTTGGAGTCCATAGAGGAGTCTGTTGTGCGAGAATCCCATTCTATTTCATGTAATCTAAAAACTCTTGACTAAGGTATTCTCCTTCTTAATCAGATCTAAGATTAAGAATACTTTTCCCAGTTTGTTTCTCCACCTCTGCTCTGAACTCCTTAAACTTTTCAAAAGATTCAGACTTATACCTCATCAAACACACATAACCAAAGTGAGAAAAGTCATCCGTAAAAGTGATGAAATAGGAGATTCCCTTTCTAGCACTTGCGTTCATAGGACCACATAAATCTGAATGTACAAGTCCTAGCAACACCCTAGCTCATTTATCATTTTGGGTGAAAGGAGACTTGGTCATCTTACCAAAGAGACAACACTCACACATTCCATAAGATTCATAGTCAAATGGATCGATATAACAATGTTTGTGTAATTTGGTTGAGCGAGTCTCATTGATGAACCCAAGCCTACAGTGATAATTCTATTTTATAGAATTATTTTAGTCTCGTTTTGTTCTTAAATGTTAGTTAAGTCCTTAAATTGTAACTATAATTTACTTCTTTTTAGTTATTTTTCTAATTAGTTTATTTTTATTGAGTTATTTTAATTTTATTTTTATGTACTTTAATTTTTCTATTATTTATTAGCTTTTATGCCTTTGTAGAATTTAAAGGAATAAGGCTTAATTTTATAAAGAAAGGTGTTTGAAGGATCCAAAATCCTGCTCATACATACTTCAGTGTTTCGACCATAACTCTAACTCTAGATGTCCAAATGATGCAATTATTGAGCCTTTGGAAAGTTAAGAGAAAGAGCTACAACTTTCATGCAAACCATTATGCCTAGTTCTACCTTGAAGACTAAGAAAATCGTGTTGGAATATGGCCAAGTGTAATGCTACGGGAATGGCAATTTGAAGGATGATATTTGATGTTTGGTCCTTATAACACTTCTAAGCCCAAAAGTTAGAGTCATTAAGTTAAAATATGTTTAATTGAGGGAATTTTAGGTCATGATTATTAGTATTTAAAGGGTGCTGTGGGAGAAGAAAAAAACACAACTCTAAGAGATTCAAGAAGCTAGAAGTTATGGCTAAAGTTTAGAGAGCAAGGCTGCAAATATTTGTTTTGTCTTCTTCCTTAGCCTTTATATTTCTTGTTACTCTTAATGGTTAAACTTCACATATTTTTATTTATCTTTGCAATTATGAGTAAGTAATTTTATTTTTCTAGGATTGCAATTGAATTTGCATGTAATTTGAATTTTTAGTCTCTTTTTTGCTTATTTTCAAAGGAATTGAATTGTTTATTCCAATTTATTCTTAATGCTTTTATTGCTTAGCTACCAATTAAATTAATTTAGAAACAAACATAATTTAGGAAAGGGAGTTTAGTGTAGGCTAAGATTGGAATAGCATAAGATCATATTAATTGATTTGTATATAAGATAGGGATATACCTATATGTCATATGTAGCCAGAATTAGAGCTTGAACTTAATGATTTCGTTTTAATTTCAATTCATATAGGGATATAGTATTTTGGTTAAAATAGATATTTTTACAAGAAGAGTCGGGAGACCCTTATAAATAGTTGAGGACTCTAAATTAGCAATTCAACATATTGAAATAAGTTAAGAAAGAGAAGTAAGATTTAGATGAAGTGTGAGAGATATTGTAATCCTAGGCTTATTTCTATTAAGTTTTACCAAATTTTATTTCTTCTTTGATTTTTATTCTTATTAATTAGTTTTGCTAATTTTAGTTTAAATAATTATTTACTTTTTAACGATTTGGATAAAATTAAATTGTGTTAATTTTAATACTTGGTAACCTTTTAAAATAATTCTTTGTAGGATCGATACTCTATTTGTCATTATACTATCTTTGCGATACGTGTACTTATATGAGTAGAAAATTAAACAATAAGTTTTTGGCACCGTTGTTGGAAAATTATTTTCTAAAATATTTACTGATATTAATACCAAGCAATTTAGTCTTACTTCAAATTTTATTTTTTTTGTTTTAATATTATTTTTGATTGTTTGTAGATACCTTTGGTCTTTGTATGCAAAGAAGAAGCAATTTAAATCTTGTTCCTTTTATCCAGAGATACAAAGAACTTTCAGACAACGCCGAAGGGAGAATTTGCAAGTTACAGCTTTAAATCAAACAATGGCTGATGATAACAAGAATAATGACAATAATGCCATTAATATGGTTTTCAAAGAAAATAAAGCATTGCAGGATTATGCTGTTCTTCTTTTGCAAGGTTTGTACCAAAGCATTAGAGGACCTTCCATCAATGCAAATAATTTCAAAATTAAGCTAACTTACATTCAAGTGATTCAGTTTTTAGTTTAGTTTGGTGAGTTACCTAGTGATGATCATAATTCTCATTTGGTGAATTTTATAGAAATTTGTGATACTTTCAAATATTACGGAGTAACTGATGATGCTGTTAGATTGAGATTGTTTCCATTTTCTTTGAGAGATAAAGCAAAGAGTTAGCTCAATTCACTACCCAATGGATCTATTACTTCATGGGAAGACTTGGCTCAAAAATTTACAGCCAAAATTCTTTTCGCCTACTAAAATTGCAAAGATAAGGAATGATATAACCTCATATACACAATTTGATGGTGAATCCTTGTATGAAGCTTGAGAGGGATTTAAGGAATTACTTAGAAGATGTCCACATCATGGGATTCCTATTGGTTGCAAGTTTAGACATTCTACAATGGGTTGGTAGGTTCAATAAAAACCACAATCGATGCTGCTGGTGGGGCATTAATGGGTAAGAATGCTGCAAAGGCTTATAATCTGTTGGAAGAAATGGCCTCATATAACTACCAATGGCTTTCAGAAAGGTTTGGTGTCCTAGAAGAGCTATTGAAGCCTATGAGATTAACGCACTCAACGCCTTGACTACACAAGTATCTGCACTAACCAAGAGGTTTGACACGATGAGAGTTCATGCTATCCAAAAATTCTTTGTAATCTGTGAGATGTGTGGAGAAGGCTAATAACTCTATAATATAGAGTTATTTGGACTTAATTTTGATAGTAATTTAGTTTAGTTCTTGTAGTAATGCATAAAAATTAGTAAGTTTTATTTAATTATTTTAAATTAGTTATTTTAGGTGAGTCAATCTAATCATGGTTAATTTTATGCTTAATTTGGTGTTAATGTGGTTAAGATAGGTTGTTATTGATTTATTTGTGCTTTTGTAGGTGTTTGATGGAAGAAGAATTTTAATAGAAGAAGAAGAGTAATTTTGAGGTGTAGACTTGCACTACATATGTTTTGGTATTTCGACCATATCTTTCTCTACAGTGCTCTAAATAAAGTTATTTTTAAACCATTGGAAAGATAAGAGAAAAATATACAACTTTCATGTTTACTACTTTACCCAGTTCGGCTTGGAACATAGTCAAAAATCTTGTCAAAGTTGATGTACTATAGCAGTCCTAGAGCAATTACGATTTCTGTTAATTAATTGGGCAAGGTTGCGACTTACATAGTCTGATGAGGACATTCCAGCTAAAATTGACTTCTTTCTTCACCCAACTTGGCCTAACTTCAAAGGCTATAAAAACAACCTTTCAGATGACTTGATGGAGAACCAAAAAACATCAGATTAACAGTTGAGAGTCAAGCTACATAGTCATTGAAGCTAAAAAGAATTTGTATGATTCAAGGAGATTTGGAGGTCAAGAACACAACTCTTGAGTTTTTCTATATTTTCTTTTATTCTCTTATTTTCTTGGGTTTTTTTTAATGTTTAGATTTTATTCAATGATAATGTGTGACTTGATGGGGAACTAAATTTTTTATCTAAGATTATGATTGAACTCAATATATAGTCTGAATTATTTATCTCTCTTTTACTTATGTTTGATAGATTTAAGTTGTTTAGTTTATTCTATTCTTAATGCTTCTAATTGCGTGATCGCCAATTAGATTGAATTGGAAACCTAGGTTAAACCTTGACGAAGGAGAGTTAGGTAGACCTTGAATAAAATAGCATATGATCAAATGCACTTAGTTGATTATGTGGTTTGATTTGCATATAGGGTAGACATACACCTATGAGCCATACATAGCCAACATTAGAGCACAAACTTAATGAATCTTTCTTTAATATAATTTGCATAGACATATAGTAAATTAATTGGGGAAGGTATTTTTATAAGAAACTCGATAGAGACTTGTAAATAATTTTGGACTCTAGGTTAGCAACTTGATCCATTAAACTAAGTTAAGAGAGAGAGACAACAATCAGATAAAGTATTGAGAGATATCATAATCTTAGGTCTGGTAGTCATTCACATTTAATAAAGTAAATTTGCATAGATTTTAATTTTAGTTTTAGTTTATTAGTTTCAAATCTTTCTTTTTAATTTTAATTTTTTAGATAAAATCAGGATGTGATAATTTTAATAGTTAACAATAAGGATTAATTTAATTCTCTGTGGGATCGACACTTTACTCATATCTATATTAACTTTATGATACGTACACTTGCGTGAGTAGAAAATTCAACAACAAAGGCCATTCAAATGATCAATGTCCATACAATTCTGAAGCGATCCAATTTATGAGAAACTTTAACAAGCAACAAAATAATCCATATTCTAATACATATAATCCTAGTTAGAGGAATCACCCAAAATTTTCATGGAATAACAACTTAAGGTCTTCAAATTCGAAACCTATCATGCCTCTTGGTTTTCAACTACAAGCCACACCACCAATTCCTGAAAAGAAGCCCCAATTGGAAAAACTTCTCATGCAATACATATAAAAAACTGATGCTATAATTCAAAACCAAGGAGCCTCTTTAAAAAATCCTAAGACCTAAGTGGGACAACTTGCAAATTCCATCAATAGTAGACCCCAAGATGCCTTTCCAAGTGATACTCAAGCCAATCCCAAAGATAAGGAACAATGCAATGTAATTACCATTAGGAGTGGAAAAGAAGTTGAAGGGGTGAGTGAAAAATCAATTGAATCTTCAAAAGAGAATGTAGATGATGAAGAGGTAATTGTTGAGAAATGTTAGTCCCAATTATATGTGCTAGAGGGGGGGGGGGGGGGGTGAATAGCATAAATTGGCTATTGACAAGATGAAGAACTAATTTTTAGAACAAAGAAAATAAAAATAGAGTAGACAATGTGCAGCAATTTATAGTGGTTCGGTCCAAGATCTACATCCACTACCTTGATTATCTAATCAAGGATTTTCCAACTCAATTCACTAGAAACGATGAAATTCACAAACTTTCACCAAGCTTTACAATGGCTTTTACTAGGCTCAGCCAAAACCTTTCACAATAAGTTTTCACGAGCTAAACTAAAACCCAACACCTAACTTTTCAAGGCTAAGTTAGAACCTTAATACATTCAAGCAAACCTAGCTTGAAGCAACCACTTAGAGTGACTCCCTCACTTTAAGAATACAAGAAGAGAGGTAAAAGAAATTACTTATGATCACAAGTTGATCTAAATGGTACAAGATTGAGTGCAGAATACAAATACAAAGGATGGGCGTTTAAGTGCAAAAAAGTGTATAGGGGATTTTTTGGTTTTTCAGCTCTATATGACTCAAATCTCTTCCAAAACTTCCAAAAACTAATTTCTAACCATTGAAAGACCCTTTTATACATGGAGAAACAACTTTGATGGCAGTTTGGCAGTTTATGGCCGTTGAAAATAGTTGAGAGTTGGTTTTAGCCGTTAATCTGTCTTTTAGTGCTCTGGTTAAAATTCCAGACAGAGAGTTCTTAGTTGACTAACTTTCGTCTTAGTTGAGTAAGTTGGTTCTATCTTCTGGTCGCAGATGCTGGTAGAGAGCACTTAGTCAACTAACTTATTTCTTGGTTGACTAAGTTGGTTCTATCTTAAAGTCTAGATTTTTGGTAGTAGCTTCTTAGTCAACTAACTCACATCTTGGTCGACTAAGTCAGTTCTGTTTCTAAATACACTTCAGCCTGCCATTTCTCCAATTTGAATTTTAGCCAGCCAATATTCTTCCTTATTCAACTAAGGAGCTTCCTTCTTGTTGATCAATCATGTCTCCTTATTCTCATGATTTTTGACATACCCTTTTGAAGAATAGATTTATTATTTTTATACATTATTTGTCCTGCACACTTAGGTTAAGATGTTAGACACAAATGAAATGGAAGTGTTTTATTATCATCAAAAACGAATGGAGCCAACAAGATAGAAGTTGAACTGAAAGAAAGATAATAGGAAAGCTAAAATTCAAATGAAGTCTCAAGCAAATTATCCTCCACCACTATTCCCACAAAGGTTGCAAAAGCAAAAGCTTGATAAGTAGTTTGAGAAATTTCTCAATGTCTTTAAGAAGCGCCACATAAATATTCCTTTGATGAAACCTTGGCAAATATGCCAAGCTACGTTAAATTCGTGAAAGACATGCTAACCAAAAAGAGGAAGCTAGAAGACTTTGAAATAGTTACACTTATTGAGGAGTGTGGTGTAATAATTCAAAACAAGGTTCTACCAAAGCTTAAGGATCTAGAGAGTTTTTCTATCCCTTGTACTATTGGTAAATTTAAATTTACTAAAGCTTTGTGTGATTTGGGTGTTGGTGTTTCAATCATGCCTTTGTCAATTGCTGAGAAATTTGGATTAAATGAAATACAACCTACTACAAATTCTTTGCAATTAGCAAACAAAACAATTAGGTACCCTATTAGGATTATTGAGGATGTGTTGGTTAAAGTTGGGCAACTCTACATTCTAATGGACTTCATTGTACTTGAGATGGAAGAAGATGTGGAAATTCCTTTAATCTTGGGATGACCATTCTTGGCTACTGCAAGTGTAATCATTGATGTGAAGGAAGGCAAGATAACTTTTAGAGTTGGAAGGGAGGTAGTCGAGTTTAATACTTTTAATGCAAGTAAACATCCTACCTCTAAAGATTATTGCTATATAGTGGAGTTAGTTGATAAAGGCAAAAGTGAACCTATTTTTTCACCGACAAGTGAGCAAGTACCAATCTTGGAGTTTAAACCACCACTTCTACATGTTAAACCCAAGTAGTCATAGAAGGAGCATTCTCCACCACCATCTAATTATCCTTTCGAGGTTGGACAAAAAGTAACGTTACTTTCTCGATCATACTTCATGCTTTTTCCATGGAAACGCAAAGCAAAATGGTGGGGTCCTTTCAAAGTGGTAAAGGCTTATCATTGTGGAATAATAGAGATTTATAGTGAGGATATTGGCACATTCATTGTTAATGGACTGACGCTCAAGCCGTATTCCGAGGATGAAGAACTACAAAAGGGGTGTTATAGTCAAGCTAGTGTCTAAAAAATGCGCTTCTTGGGAGGCAACCTAAGTTTTTTAGCTCAATTTACTTCTTTTAATCTATTTTTCTTTTATGTATTTATTATTTATTACAATCATTTTCTTTTTTTTTTATCTTTTGGGAGGTTCCTCTTCCCTAAAAAAAAAGTGGGCAAGAGCGCTGCAGTGCCTGGAGTTACATGGTCCGTTAAATTGTGGGTACTTTAGTGCCACAGCTCCACAAGGGGAGTGCTACAGCTCTCTAGAGAAGGCATGACGTAGGGAACAAACCTCGTGACGCTGTGGCACCCATAGGGTGTGCCACGGTGCCTTACAAAAAAATAAAAAATAAGTTAAAAAAAAAACAAAACCCCCTTATTTATGGTTGCTTGCCATGTTTTGCAGATGATCCCACCATTTTTACTGGAGTTGATGATGAGGAGGAGGAAGAGGATATCGAGACCGCTTTACTATTGTGGCTGCTGTGAAAGAGGGAGTTTTCATTTCTTTTTTCTTTATTTTATTTTTATTGTTCCTTTTCTTTAAACATTGGGAACAATGTTTATTTTTAAGTTTGGGGGGTGTATTTATTTTTGAGTTGTTGGTCTTTATTTATCTTTATTTGCTTATCTTTATTTTATTATTTTGCATGTTTAGTTGCTTTAATTTTTAGCTTTTATATTAAAAATAATTTAAAATTAAAACAAAAATTTAGAGATAAGTTGACACATTGTCTATGAATTTCCCCTATCCTAGGATGATATTTTGATTATTTTATGATTTTAAGTTTTGAGAAGAATATGGATATGATTTACATTTGTGTTGATATTCTTGTGATTGTTTCATTGTAGAATGTGACTTCCAATAATTTGAACACTATTTTTTTACTCAAATTTTCATGTGATTTAGAAAAAGCTTATTTTAATAAAAGTATGGTGAAGTTAAGGATTCTAGAATTTGTTTGATTATCTTTTGAGGTAAAATCTTTGATAACATCTAGATAGGAGATGATTTAGGCCATCTTTAGACTGTTTGAGCCTTTTTGAGCTTATCCTGTTATTTATTTATCCTTAGTAACCCCTTTTGAGCCTATTTTTCCTTTTCTTTGTAACTACATACTAGCTTAAGCCTTTTTATATATTTCCAATTTTGAACCTTTCACCCTCAAGTATTTTGATCTTTCTAGGAAGTATCTTGAGTTTAAAGTTAAATTATGGGAGAATGGTGGATTAATGAAAAAAAGAAAAAAAATGATGGGTGTTAGAAATTTACCCCTTGTTCATAATTGTCAACAATAAGTTTGGGAATGTTTTGAAAAAATAAAGAAAAAAAAAAAGAAAAATAACAATAAATTGTGTTGTACAAAGGAACATTTATTTCAAGTTTGGGAGTGTTATAAAAAAAATTTTTTTTGAGCTCTTTATAGGTCTTAGATTGATTAAGTGCTTAAGGGGAACTTGAGCCTAAATATATTCTTGACCATACCCTAACCATAGCCTTATATTATAAGCATAATAAAGACCTACTGATCTTTGAATAAGTGTTAGTCTACATTAGTGGAGAGAGATGAAAGCAAACTTATGGAATCCTAGTACTAATTTATACTTGAACTTAGTATAAACCAATCTGAATTGCATGATATTCTTTGTAAGAGATTATTCACACACACGGGAAGTCTATTCGAAAGTGAGCTTTCATTTGAATTGATGAATGAATTTGAAGATTATTTGTATTTTACCTGAAGTTGAAATTGTGGGATAATTTCTGAGGAAAAATTGGAAAATCTTGACTTGGTGAATTTTTATCTCTTGAAAAGTTTTTTTTTTTAAGTTTCTTTATTTTCTTTTCTTTCGCTTTAGGACTAGCAAAATATCAAGTTTGGAGGTGTGATAATTCTATTTTATAGAATTATTTTAGTCTCATTTTGTTCTTAAAGTTAGCTAAGTTCTTAAATTTTAACTAGCATTTACTTCTTTTTAGTTGTTTTTCTATTTAGTTTATTTTTATTCAGTTATTTTAATTTTATGTTTATTTACTTTAATTTCTCTATTTTTTATTAGTTTTTTTGCTTTTGTACGATTTAAAGAAATAAGGCTTAATTTTGGAAAGAAAAGTGTTTGAAGGATCTAAAATCCTGCTCATACATACTTCAGTGTTTCAACCATAACTCTCACTCTGAATGTCCAAATGATGATGTTCTTGAGCCATTAGAAACCTAAGAGATAGAGCTACAACTTTCATGCAAACATTTTGCCCAGTTCTACATCGAAGATTGAGAAAATAATGTAAGAAAATGCTTAAGTGTAATGTTGCAGGAATAACAATTTGAAGGATGATATTTGATATTTGGCCCTCATAACACTTCTAAGCCCAAAAGTTAGAGTCATTATGTTAAAATATGTTTAATTTAGGGAATTTTAGTTCAAGATTATTGCTATTTAAAGGGTGCTTTGGGAGAAGAAAAAAACACAACCCTAGGAGATTCAAGAAGCTAGAAGTTGAGGCTGAAGTTTGGAAAGCAAGGCTGCAAATATTTGTTTTGTCTTCTTCCTTAGCTTTTATTTTTCTTGTTACTCTTAATGGTTAAACTTCACATATTTTTATTTATCTTTGCAATTATGAGTAGCTAATTTTATTTTTCTAGGATTGTAATTGAACTCACATGTAATCTGAATTTTTAATCTCTTTCTTGCTTATTTTCAATGGAATTGAAATGTTTTTTTCAATTTATTCTTAATGATTTTAATTGCTTAGCTACCAATTAAATTGATTTAGAAACCTAAACATAACTCAGAACAGGGAGTTTAATGTAGGCTAAGATTGGAATAGTATATGATTATATTAATTTATTGGTGTATAGGATAGAGATATACCTATATGCCATATGTAGCTAGAATTAGAGCCTGAACTTAATGAGTCTGTTTTAATTTCAATTCATATAGGGATACAGTGTTTTGATTAAAATAGATTTTTTTATAAGACGAGTCAGGAGACCCTTATAAATAATTAAGGATTCTAGGTTAGCAATTCAATCCATTGAAATAAGTTAAGGACGAGAAGTAAGATTTAGATGAAGTGTGAGGGATATTGTTATCCTAGGCTTATTTCTATTCTTTTTTACAAGATTTTATTTCTGCTTTGATTTTTATTCTTGTTAATTAGTTTGTTAATTTTAGTTTAAATAATTATTTTCTTTTAACCATTTAGATAAAATTAAATTGTGTTAATTGTAATACTTGGTAAAATTTTTAGAATAATTTTTTGTGAGATCGATACTCTATGTGTTATTATACTATCCTTGTGACATGTATACTTGTGTGAGTAAAAAATTTAAACAATAATAGTGCCAGATGAAGAAAAGTTTTGGATCACTTTTCTTAGCTTTCTTGACCTCTATGTTGAGTATGGTTTTATTAGGATCAAGGACATAGAGACCATTTGAATGTATCCTTGCACCATAACACATCTCTCCCATGGAGAAAAAACAACAATTACCCTTAATCCTAAATTCAAAATCATCATACAGCGCCCAATATGACATGGATATGATGTTTCGGGAAATTAAAGGAACATAGTAACAGTTTCTTAACTCCAAGGTCAACCCCAAAGGTAAAAGTATGGAAACTATCCTTATAGCTAATGCAACAACCTTTGCTTCATTCCTTACTCTTAGGACCACCTCTCCCTTTATCAATTTCCTACTCATTCTTAGCAATCTTTAAGTCATTACATAGGTGTCATCCACATCTTGTGTCTAATACCCATGATGAAGGAGCAATGGTAGATAAATTGACCTCAATCATTGTAACGCCCCACTCATAAAAGATAAAAAAGAAGAAAAAGTAAGTGGGGGGTCGACTAAAAAGAAAAGAAAGAAAGGAGAGAGAAGAAGAAAAGTCAAGCTGCCAAAAAGGGAGAAAAGACAAGAAAGAAAGAGAAGGAAGAGAGTGGGGGACCCAAGGGAGAGAAAGGATAGAGGAAAGAAAAGGAAAGAGGGGGAGCGACGTCTCGAGGAGAAGAAAAAGAAAGAGAAAGAGAAGAATAAATAATGGGGGAGCATGGCGACGAGAAGAAGAAAGAGAGGGAAGAAAAAAAAAAGAAAAAGAAGAAGAATGAGAGAAGGAGCAGCGGCAGAGGAGAAGAAGGAGAGGGAAGAAAGAAGAAAAAGAAAAAGAAGAAGAATGAGAGAAGGAGTAGCAGCGGAGGAGAAGAAGGAGAGGAAAAAAAAAGAATAGCTAAATATACGCAAGAATCCATAGCGACATAGCGTCCCGCTATTGTGAGGTGAATGGGTGCTAAATTTCAAAACTATGTCCCTATAATATAATATATATATACATATATATGTCATATTTGATAGTTGATAAAATTATGGATGGCATGAGTTGGTAGAAAGCCTTAGGTTGTTTGTGTTTGTGACAAAGATTTTAAATTCGTTTTTCTTCATAATATAAAATATATATACATATATCTACATGCTTTTAAATACGGGGTAACAAACTTTTGACTAGCTTTCACTTTAAAACCATACCTTGCAAGTTTGTGTGATGTTTAGGCCAATGGTCTTTGTTTTGAGTCCTAGAAGTTGATGATAAATTATTTATTTCATTTAGCATGCCGATTTGATAAATATGCCATGATTTGAAATAAATTATGCACAACATTCATTTTATGATTATACGGCTTTTAATCTGTCATGTTATACAAATGTATTAAATTGCAATGATTTTATTTTAAAGTGATTGAGATATTCTGGGTAGGACCTGTTACCACACCAGGTCAAGTGTGGTCTTTGTGCACAAAGTAAGAATTATTGATTATCGATATTTGATTGTAAAAAGGGGGACCTGAAGCCCCGATTTATATTTGGTAACATGGGTAGTTCCCACGAGTAAGCAAAGGGGGACCTGAAGTCCCGATTAATATTTAGTGATGTGGGTAGTTCGCACGAGTAGGCAAAGGGGGACCTGAAGTCCTGATTTATATTTGGTGACATGGATAGTTCCCACGAGTAGGTAAAAGGGGACCTGAAGCCCCGATTTATGTATGGTGACGTGGGTAGTTCCCACGAGTAGGTAAATAGGGGGACCTGAAGCCCCGATTCATTTAATGGCATGGGCAGTTCCCACGAGTAGGTGATGATGTCAGAAAAGTAAGCTTAAGGGCTATATTAATCCTACCCGAAGATGATGTTCCCTTGTGGATTTTTATTTCACTATGCATGGCATTAGCACTTGAAAATTTTCATTTAATGGGAAGTGAAATTTACATATTCATTGGTGATCAATTATTTCGCTTTTTATATTTGACTCTTCCTTTTTCACTTGTCATTGAAATTAAATGTTGATTGGATGTCGACGCTGAAAGGTTTTCTAATACCTTATATACAACTATTTTCACATATGTCTACTTGTGAATTATTATTTTTAAGAATTGCAAGGTGCAATAAAAAAAAAATCTCTCAGTTTTATAGAATGTATTTTCTATGCTTACCCTTGAATTTATAAACATTCCACCTTTATGTTTGTTTCCCTTCCTTGCCTGTTTATAGGGTCAATGATGTTCACTTAGTCTGAGACTCACACCCCTTTTATTTCCCTTTCTTGCAGATAGAGATCAGTCTAACATGTAATCATCAGTGCGTACAGACCATCACAGAGTAGATAAAGGCATCTCCTAACCCCGCTCTGAGTCGTTTCACTGTTTAGGGTTGTGTCGAAACGAAATTGCTAGATGTTGAAAAAATATTGTTAACCCATAAACGTGAATTGTTATTATTTTGAATGGAGTAAACAGTAATTTAATTATTAATATTTGCTTACACACGTGATTTGATTATATGTATTTAATGAATCTAGCGGAAGTCTTAAATGAGGCTTATTTGGGACTTAGCGAAAATTCTTTAGAAGTCTCGGACGCCGATAGTGACCAAGGAGGGGTCGTTACAATATTGGTATCAGAGCCTAGGGTTTAGAAAAGTCTTAAGATTTCTTGTGTTATCAGCGGAGTGTCAGGGGTAGTGTAGAGTCTTATCCATGGTTCATGACTGCAGCATGGATTATGGATATGAGGCTACACAAACTCCTTAATCTTAGTAAGCCACTTTATTAATAATTTTTAATAGTTATTTGAAGGGTGTTTGTTGCTGTCTAGGTACCGAGATGTCGCCTAGGACACGAGCCGCCTTAAGAGGAATGAGAGGGTTTAATGCCCTAGATGACACTACGGAGGGACCACGTGCATCTTTCTCTAGGAGCAGTGCGAGAGGTGGACCTAGAGGTCGAATAGCCGAGCCTCAAAGCAGTCAAAGTGCTAGCGAGAGGAGAGTCGGTACCAGTTCTGGGGATACGTAAAGTGATTATTCGGAGGTACCCACTACCACCGTAAAGGAGATAGCGGCTGGATTTCGAAGGTTAACCCAAGAGTTTGCAGAGTTTAAGAGACAGGGAGTGTATCAACGAAATGAAACAATGGGTTCTAGTTTTGAAGATTCGGATTATCAATCTTATGAGGAAATAAATTGGGGAAATGTCATGGTGACTTTAGGTGAATTTATGAAATTGAAACCCCCTTCATTTTTAGGTGCTAAATCAACAGAGGATCCACAAGTATTTTTAGATGAGATGGACAAAATTTGTACTGCATTGGGTTGTTCTAGTCACCAGGTAGTTGAGTTGACAGGCTTTAGAATGATGGAGGTAGTGCAGATATGGTTCGCTACACTCAAGCACTGTAGACTTCCTGGTTCTGCACCATTTTCTTGGGAAAAATTCACACAGGCTTTCATGGACAGATTTCTACTTGAAAGCGTGAGAGACGCTAAGGCACAGGAGTTTGAAACCTTAATGCAGGCGCTTGGGATGACAGTGTCAGATTATGACATCCAGTTTACTCAGTTGTCGAGATATACTCCGTATCTAGTTCAGACTGAAAGAGAGAGGATCAAGAGGTTCATTAAGGGGTTACATAGGACAATATACATAATTCTAGTCTTTTAGAGATTTACATCTTATCCCAAAATAGTTGATGTCGCTAGAAAAATCGAGGCGGGATGTACAGAAGTTGGGGTGGAAAGAGAGAGGAGTAAAAGAAATCGAGGTGAAGGATCTTCCAGATACAGAGACCTCAGTAGGGGTAAAGATGTTAATATAGCTAGACAACCAGGTCAAAAGGATGGTAACTTACTCAAAAGGTCAACATCCTCTATTCCACTAAATCAAAGAAGAAATTTTCAATTTCGTAGTCCTCCACGTAGCAATGATTTTAGTGGGATTAATTACAGACGAGCTATGAGTAGTGGGATGACTAATTCAAATCCAAGACAGAGTGGTCAGTGGGGTCCTTTCTGCACTTTTTGTGGTCAGATTCATACAGGGCCATCTAACTAGATGATAGCGTTCTATTATGAGTGTGGGGGAATTGGTCATGTAAAGAGGGATTGTCTTACCTATAGACATAACCAGGAGATGACTCGTGGCTCAATATGACCCGATTTTGCTACCGCACTAACTAGAAATGTCAGAAGGGATAAAGGAAAAGGGGTAGCTTTCTCATCACAAGGTAGATCGGCAGGGCCAACTTAACAAGGTGCTTCTAGAGGGGGACAAGCTAGAGTATTCGCTCTGACACCACAAGATGCTCATGTCTCGAATGCAATGGTAACAGGTAATCTTTTCATTTGTGGTTACAAAGCATTAGTTTTATTTGACCCAAGATCCACACATTCTTTTGTGTCTTCAAATTTCATGCCTAAATTAGGCAAGCATTATGAATATATGAATGAACTGTTAGTAGTAACCACCCTGTTGGAAGAATCATATGTTGCGAAGTATGTGTTTCGTTCTTGTGTGGTCCAAATTAAAGATAGGGACACTTGGGTGGACTTAGTATTAATGGCAATACTGGGATTTGACATGATACTGTGAATGGATTGGTTAGCGTCTTGCTACGCTAGTGTAGATTGTTATCGTAAGTTGGTGAAGTTTAAATTTCCTAGAGAGTCGTCATTTGTTATTTAGGGTCACAGCAGCCATTTGATTGATAGTGTGATGGCTACAATTACTAGAGAAGTACAAAGTGAAGAAGGAAATTTAGCAGCTACACCTGTAGTAAATGAATTTGTAGATGTGTTTCTAGAAGAACTACTCGGATTACCTCCCAAAAGGGAAATCGAATTTTGTATTGATTTTATTCCAGAAATGCAACCAATATCGATGCCTCCATATAGAATGGCACCGACAGAGTTAAAGGAGTTAAGGGAACAACTGCAAGATTTAATTAATAAGGGCTTTATTCACCCGAGTGTGTCACCTTGGGGAGCGCCAGTGCTATTCGTAAAGAAGAAAAATGGCAGTCTCAGGCTATGTATAGATTATCGGCAGCTAAATAAACTTACGATCAAAAATAAATATCCACTTCGCAAAATTGATGATTTATTTGATCAGCTGCAAGGGGCTCAGTGCTTTTCGAAGATTGATTTAAGGTCTGGATATCATCAATTAAGGATCAAGGAAGAGGATATACCCAAAACCGCATTCCGTATGAGGTATGGACATTATGAATTTTTGGTGATGTCTTTTGTATTGATGAATGCCCCTACTACTTTCATGGACTTGATGAACAGGGTGTTTCAAGCATACTTGGATAGATTTGTGGTCGTCTTTATTGATGACACTCTAATATACTCGAGAAGTTGGGAAGAGCATGCAGAACATTTAAGGATCGTGCTACAAACCCTACGGGAGCATAGATTGTACGCGAAATTTTCTAAGTGCGCATTTTGGTTGAGTAGTGTTGGTTTCAGGGACATATTGTGTCTAAGGATGGAGTACAATTAGATCCTAGCAAAGTTGAGGCAATTTTGTTGGATTTTGGAGTTTCTTGGATCATATACTTGCCTTTGGCAGAATTTGCATACAATAACAGTTACCAAGCGAGTATCAAGATGGCGCCATTTTAGGCACTATATGGGCGAAAGTGCAGGTCACCCATTGGGTGGGTGGAAGTTGGAGAAAGGAAATTATTGGGGAAGGAGATGGTACAAGCAACAATGGAAAGAGAACAAATAATTCAAGAACGAATGTTGGCCGCTCAAAGTAGACAAAAGTCGTATGCTGACAACAGACGCAGACCCCTAGAGTTCAAAGTAGGTGATCATGTGTTTCTAAAAGTGTCACCATGTAAAGGAGTACGAAGATTTGGCAAGGAAGGCAAACTCAGTCCTCGATATATTGGCTCATTTGAAATACTGAAACGCGTAAGAGCTGTTGCATATTGATTGACATTACCATTGGATTTTGAAGGGGTTAATCCAGTGTTTCATGTATCCATGCTCAGAAAATATGTTCAAGACCCTTCACATGTGATACAACATGATACGATACTGTTGGAAGATGGGTTGAAGTACCAAGAGCAGCCTGTAGCTATAGCGGACTATCAAGTAAAAAGGCTTCGCTCTAAAGACACCGTCTTAGTGAAAGTAGTATGGCAAAGCCACTCAGTAAAGGAAGCAACTTGGGAACCATAAGAGGAAATGCGAGCAGAATATCCATATTTATTTAAGAGCTAAGTGTACTGTTAAGTATCTCTATGTTCATGTAATTCGAGGACGAATTTTTTTAAAGTAGCGGAGACTGTAACGCCCCACTCATAAAACGATAAAAAAGAAGAAAAATTAAGTAGGGGGGTCGGCTAAAAAGAGAAGGAAGAAAAGAGAGAGAAAAAGAAAAGTCAAGCTGCCAAAAAGAGAGAAAAGACAAGAAAGAAAAAGAAAAAGAAAGAGAAGAGGAAAGAGAAGGAAGAGAGTGGGGGACCTTAGGGAGAGAAAGGAGAGAGGGGGAGCAGCGTCTCGGGGAGAAGAAAAAGAAAGAGAAAGAGAAGAAGAAAGAGAGGGAGAGCACGGAGACGAGGAAAAGAAGAAGAGGGAAGAAAAAAGAAAAAGAAAAAGAAAAAGAAGGAAAGAAAGAGTAGCGGTAGAGGAGTAGAAATAAAGCGAAGAAAGAAGAAAAAGAAAAAGAAAAAGAAGGAGAGAAGGAGCAACGGCGGAGGAGAAGAAGGAGAGGAAAAAAAAAAAGCTAAATATACGCAAGAATCAATAGCGAAGTAGCGTCCCGCTATTTTGAGGTGAGTGGGTGCTACATTTCAAAAGTATGTCCCTATAATATAATATATATGTCATAGTTGATAGTTGATAAAATTATGGACAATATGAGTTAGTAAAAAGCCTTAGGTTGTTTGTGCTTGTGACAAAGATTTTAAATTCATTTTTCTTCATAATATATATATATATATATATATATATATATATATCTACTTGCTTTTAAATATAGGGAAACAAACCTTTGACTGGCTTTCACTTCAAAATCATACCTTGCAAGTTTGTGTGATGTTTAGGCCAATGGCCTTTGTTTTGATTCATAGAAGTTGATGATAAATTATTTATTTCATTTAGCATGCCAATTTGGTAAATATGCCATGCTTTGAAATAAATTATGCACAACATTCATTTTTTGATTATATAGCTTTTAATCTGTCATGTTATGCAAATGTATTAAATGCAATGATTTTATTTTAACGTGATTAAGATACTCTGGGTAGGACCTATTACCACACCAGGTCAAGTGTGGTCTTTGTGCACAAAGTAAGAATTGTTGATTATCGATATTTGATTGTAAAAAGGGGGACCTGAAGCCCCGATTTATATTTGGTGATGTGGGTAATTCCCACGAGTAGGCAAAGGGGGACCTGAAGTCCCGATTTATATTTGGTGACGTGGGTAGTTTCCACGAGTAGGCAAAGGGGGACCTGAAGCCTCGATTTATATTTGGTGACGTGGGTAGTTCCCACGAGTAGGTAAAGAGGGACCTGAAGCCTCGATTCATTTGGTGAAGTGGGCAATTCCCACGAGTAGGTGATGATATCGGAAAAGTAAGCCTAAGGGCTATATTAATCCTATTCGAAGATGATGGTCCCTTGTGAATTTTTATTTCACTATGCATGGCATTAGCACTTGAAAATTTTCATTTAATGGGAAGTGAAATTTACATATTCATTGGTGATCAATTATTTCACCTTTTTATATTTGACTATTCATCTTTCACTTGTCATTAAAATTAAATGTTGACTGGATGTTGGGGTTGAAAGGTGTCACGACCCGAAATTCCCATCGAGCCCTTGACAATCACCCCGATGTCTCGATTGACATTCATTACCTGGAATGCCAACCGAAACTTCGCAAGGCTTTCGCATCAGTTTTACTTCTCCCCTGTGAGCAATAGTTACTAAATACCATGTTTTAAAGAAATATAGACTAATTTCAAATAAAAAATAATCAAAAAGTAATTTCTACTACACAGGGGTATTTTGGTCATTTTACCCAAAATTTTTGAACCTTGGTAAAAATATGATATATGAGTAATAAGCATCCATTTCATGTCTAAAAATATGTTTCATTGTCTAATTCATCAATTTAAAGTGAAATTATAGCTATTCAAATTAAATAAATATATTAAATAAAATATTCCATTTTCTTATAAAACAGTATTTATAGAACTCTGTGTAAATAATTTTTATAGTGTAAAAGCAAAATAAATTCATACATACAATGGCACACACAGCCAGGTATACAAAATATTCTACAATGACATGTGGGCTCCCAAAATAAATATATATGTACAAGACTATAGACCTACAATTTTTAAGGGTGCAAACCCAAAAGCAAACCCTCGACATAATCGGTGGTCTACAGACTACTCTGAGCCTGAAATGGGTGAAAAGAAGGGGTGAGTTTTTATAAACCCAGTGAGTAAGCAAATTTCATCTAAAACATCTAAAGTTGAGAAATGGAGACAATTTAAAATATCTCATCATAATATGATTCATAACATCAAATCTCATTTCATTTCATATAAATCAATTTCATTTCATAAAAATAAACAAGGCTTATGATTCTCATAAAAACTTGGCTCGTGCCAAAAACTTGCACTCGGTGACACCTTGGGTCGAGGCATCCAACCGAGTCCGCCAAGGCTGTTAAAATAACATATGAGTATAAAACTCATTTTTTTACATTTAAAAGCACAGCCATTCCTTGGTGTTGGCTGAGTTTCACCCTCACGTGGTGGTTCGGCGTAAGGTGAACTCTAACGTTACCTTAGGAGATACCCTTCGTGCCTCTCATACCAAGGTAAAATATAACTGAGTTTACCGTGCCCCTTTAATAGGCTGGTCCACGGAAACTCGCCCACTGCAGTAAGCTAATCAAGTAACCCACCAATTCAATAAAATTTTCGACAGCATGACATGGCTAATATAATATTACCAGCCTGTCAAGGCAAAGCAAAATAGTTCATATATTCCACACAAACACAAATCCAGCCATGCTTGCCATCACATTGTCATAAGCCATCAATTCAAACCATATGTCAAAACATATATATATCACAAGTATATAGCCTCCACTTACTTAATTTCCAAAACTAGTATTCAATTTCAAAACAAGTTATAAATCTCATTTTGTTTAATCAACACTTCAATTATAAAACATAATAGTTTGCAATTTAAATTCATTTTTCTTTAAAACATAAAAACGAGTATAAACTACTTTAGATAGTTAAGATGAAAGTTTGATTACTCACAATAGTAGGAGTTTAGAGTACTCCTATTCTTGGTCCTCAGGCACAATATCTTTACCCTTATCAAAGGGCTCACCACCTATACATAATACACAACACGCAATTCAATATGTTTGTGCCAAACTGTTATAAAACTATTTCAGGCTCTATATGAATGCATGGAATTTGATGAGAATTGTTCGAATAATCACTTAAAGACGGTGTTCTACGTGGGTTCAATTATGATCGGACTGAATTGGCATTTGACCTAACTTGTACTATGCCTTTTTTAATTAGCCAAAACATCCAATTCAACTCTAAATATCTTCATTACACTTCCAATATTCTAATACACCAAAGCATTACAATGAACTTGATTTTTGACTAACTTCACCATTTTTCGAAATTCATTCCGATTCTGAAATAACATACCAATCAATGTCTATACAGTCTTGTAAATCCATATATATATCATTAGGAATCAAATCCAAGTCCATTTACTATGATTTTCTCATTTTCCATCAAGCCATTTTCTAAAGGAACTATATTTTTCAATAACCGGTTTCGATATCCAACACTATATTTCATCAATTCCTAGCTAAATAACATGAAATACAACCAAATCCATCATCAACATGCCCTATAGAAAATTCGGCCAAATGAGGGTGGTTGAAGAACATGTGATTTTCTTGCTTGTTTTTCCTTCCAAACATTACAAAATGATTAAAAACACTAGGATATTATGAAATCTAGCAAAATTCATAACCAAAGCTTCTCTCTCTAGATTTGGCCAGTAAAGGTTCCCTCTTGAAAACTTGAATTTCAACCATGGATAATGAAAAAGAATGCATGGGAAAGGTAGATCACAAGCTAAAATTAAAAAATCTTACCTTTACTTGCTTGATTCCTTAAAATCCAACAATTTCTCTTGAATTTTTCCTTCCTAGGGTTTGTTCTTCTCTTTTTCTATTTGTTCCCTTGCTTGGCCGACCATAAGAGTGAAATGGGAGAAGTGTGTGCTTGTTTTCTTTTTTAAGGGGATTATAAAAGAATTAAAATTTGCCACGTGTCACCATGTAATTGGTCCATGCTTAAAACTTAATAATTAAGCATTTCATTCCCACCACATATAATCTCTCACTAAAAATAATAATGGGTGAAATTCATGGGTTTGAGAAGTGTCATGGTGGTGTAAAATTCTAAAATTTCCAATTTCGTCCTCATGGACACTTAAAATGACCGTTTTGCCCCTATGTTCGGAAAAATGTCAAAATTGAAAATTTTCACTTTTCAAATTCAAATAATGCTCTAATTAATCAAATTTAGTCAAAATATCATCCAACATTCCAATTTTGCCCTTGGGTGGCAAAATTACCATTTTGCCCCTACGTTATGAAAATTCTCGATTGGACTCCAAATCAATCCTCGAACTTCGAATCACCATATTAAGACATTCTAAGATTCAATAACTCTCAAATACATCGTAAACTCTTTATTTGGCCTTGTTCGAGGCTTTAATAAACTTAATTGTACTACTAGGTACAATACCGACTTTTAACAATTTTTCGATACATTCACTTATGCATACATTCTATCAAGCACATGAATGACATGACAAGTATATAATAGAGTAGGGCTTGACAAAAGGTTTTCTAATACCTTATATACAACTGTTTTCACATATGTCTACTTGTGAATTATTATTTTTAAAAATTGCAAGGTATAATAAAAAAAAAATCTCTCAGTTTTATGGAATGTATTTTCTACGCTTACTCTTGGATTTATAAACATTCCACCTTTATGTTTGTTTCCCTTCCTTGCCTGCTCACGGGGTCAATGATGTTCACTAAGTTTGAGACTCACATCCCTTTTATTTCCCCTTCTTACAGATAGAGATCAGTCTAACGTGTAATCATCGGTGCATAATTCAAATAATGCTCTAATTAATCAAATTTAGTCAAAATATCATCCAACATTCCAATTTTGCCCTTGGGTGGCAAAATTACCATTTTGCCCCTACGTTATGAAAATTCTCGATTGGACTCCAAATCAATCCTCGAACTTTGAATCACCATATTAAGACATTCTAAGATTCAATAACTCTCAAATACATCGTAAACTCTTTATTTGGCCTTGTTCGAGGCTTTAATAAACTTAATTGTACTACTAGGTACAATACCGACTTTTAACAATTTTTCGATACATTCACTTATGCATACATTCTATCAAGCACATGAATGACATGACAAGTATATAATAGAGTAGGGCTTGACAAAAGGTTTTCTAATACCTTATATACAACTGTTTTCACATATGTCTACTTGTGAATTATTATTTTTAAAAATTGCAAGGTATAATAAAAAAAAAATCTCTCAGTTTTATGGAATGTATTTTCTACGCTTACTCTTGGATTTATAAACATTCCACCTTTATGTTTGTTTCCCTTCCTTGCCTGCTCACGGGGTCAATGATGTTCACTAAGTTTGAGACTCACATCCCTTTTATTTCCCCTTCTTACAGATAGAGATCAGTCTAACGTGTAATCATCGGTGCATAATTCAAATAATGCTCTAATTAATCAAATTTAGTCAAAATATCATCCAACATTCCAATTTTGCCCTTGGGTGGCAAAATTACCATTTTGCCCCTACGTTATGAAAATTCTCGATTGGACTCCAAATCAATCCTCGAACTTCGAATCACCATATTAAGACATTCTAAGATTCAATAACTCTCAAATACATCGTAAACTCTTTATTTGGCCTTGTTCGAGGCTTTAATAAACTTAATTGTACTACTAGGTACAATACCGACTTTTAACAATTTTTCGATACATTCACTTATGCTTACATTCTATCAAGCACATGAATGACATGACAAGTATATAATAGAGTAGGGCTTGACAAAAGGTTTTCTAGTACCTTATATACAACTGTTTTCACATATGTCTACTTGTGAATTATTATTTTTAAGAATTGCAAGGTATAATAAAAACAAAATCTCTCAGTTTTATGGAATGTATTTTCTACGCTTACTCTTGGATTTATAAACATTCCACCTTTATGTTTGTTTCCCTTCCTTGCCTGCTCACGGGGTCAATGATGTTCACTAAGTTTGAGACTCACATCCCTTTTATTTCCCCTTCTTATAGATAGAGATCAGTCTAACGTGTAATCATCGGTGCATACGGACCACCGTAGAGTAGGTAAATGTCACGACCCAAAATTTGGGCCATGACTAGCAGATGAGCCTAATGGATGTAGTCCACTAAGCCCAAGACAGCATATTAATATAACCTTTTCACCATTCCATTAAAAGTGGCTAAGTCACATTTTATAACTTTGAATCAAAATAATACTAAACATTGCCATCTCATAGTGGCCTGCTAATCAAAGTGTATATATATTGTCTAAACATAATTTAATAATTTACATCGGTTTGTCTATACACAATAAAAGAGTACTCAACGTCCAGTAGATAAACTCAAACAAATGTACAACTACTGAATGCTGAGACACCTACCAATAGTTGAATCTACGAGGTCACCTCAACCTAATTACCGACTGCCTCCTGATCTGAAAACATGAAGTTGAAAACGGTGAGTATAAACCTAGTGAGTGAACAGAAAGGGAACAAGCAATCAATAGGAAAAATTTGAAAATCATGCTGCACTTGTTTCAAAACAATGTAATTTAGTTTTACTCTTATTAAAACCCCTTCTTAGACCCTTAAATGGTTGATTACTTGATAATAATGAATCCACACATAAAAAAGAAATTGAAGAATGAAGGTTTCAATGATATATAAGTAAGTCCAATGAAACGAAGGGTCCTCGTTGCAGCGAAAAGGCATTCTCGCTGCAGTAATGAATTTTTATGACAGCGAAGTTAGGGCTCGAGTTACTAGCTAGACTAGGGTTTCTCAACCGACCGAGGATTTCTCTCAAAATTTCCCCATTCTAAACTTAGTTAGATAATCCCCAAACATGTTGGAAGTCCATGCTCAACTAGGGTATAAATGAAATGGAAAAAAATGGCAAAAAACCCACAAGATAGCAAAATGGATAAAAGGTTTCTCGCTGCAGTGAGTTTCACTTGGCCAAAACAAAAAGTTTCTCACTGCAACAAGAACCAGGTCAGGTGAAGGCCCTCAAACTCGAGAGTTTCTTGCTACAGCGAGAAACAGAGCACCAAGAAAAAGCCATCCTGCTAAAATGACAAAAGCAACATGAAACACAAACAATTTCCTAAAGTTCAACATGCCAAATTCATATGCATTTCAACCATAAACCATATTCATGAGTTTTCATTCTTTAAACATATATACATATACATACATGGATAAATACCAATACCACTATCATCTCATCCAGCTCATGTGCATCCCCCCACATCGTGCACATAGCCGGAGTCATCGTGTGCATCCCCCAACATCGTGCACAATCAGTGCCATCGTGTACATCCCCCCACATCGTGCACACGAGCACTATCATCATCCATCTCCCTCACCACCACCATTACCAGCATCTGCATTCTCCCACATTGTGCACACACACGGTTATAATCATCACACAATATCAACCATTATGCACAACATATATATATATATATATATAAATATATATATATATCTATATATATACCAACATAATGTAGTAGTGCATGGATCCATAACAACCACATGTCACAACATAAAATCAATTTATCAAAGGCTTGTTCCCAAGGCACTTGTTTTTAAGGAAAGTTGGATAAAATCATTCAAGTACTTTCCCAAAACAAATTTTGAAATGCAAGTTCACTCACTGGTATTTTGTTAAATCCTTACTCAACTCTAACTTCTTCTATTGGTCCAAATGGGCGATGGGGCTTCGTTGGAACCTATTATCACATTTGCATCACCATTAAGTCAATTCACATACTTATAAAATCTAAAAGCTTTCTCTTAATTAGCTTTCAAATTGCCATTTAAATGGCTATCTAAGTTCACTATTCTAATCACTCTAAAGTGAATGAACAACCCCAACTACCAAATCACCCTCAAGTCTAAACACTAATCATTTTCAACATAAAAACTCAATTCTAGTGTACTACTCACCTTGGTAGCTTGTATTTGAAATTCTTCCCAACAACTTTCAAGTTATTATTAAAGCTTCCTCTTTCTCTCTCTAAAACACCTAACTAGTGAGAGAGAGTATGGAAATAAGATTTTTTCAAGGATTTCAAAGTGAGAGAGTGGAAGAGCACAAGGGTTTATGAAAGGAGTGCACCAAGGCATGAAAAGTGGAGCTATTTTAAGGGAGGTTATGGAGCTTTCATATCAAGCTTTCATAGAGGATGAAAGCAACGTGAGATGAGAGAAAGAAGAAGGAGAAAAGCTGCTGGAGAATGAAGAAGTTGTTGGAAGAACAAGATATTTATAGCCCATGCTTCTCCACTTCACTTAAATTACGAAAATGCCCCTCCACAAATTTGCTTATTCTCTTCTAATCCTTTATGCAATCTTTTACTCTTTTAACACTAGGACAAGGTCCATAATGGTCTAGAAATGCTCGAGTTCATGAAAACTTAAAAATTTTGACCCGAGGTGAAAAATGACCATTTTGCCCCTACCATGGAAATCATCATCATTTTCATTTCCTTCGTCATTTTACCCATATTTTCATCATTCATATATGCCTTACGCCTACTTAGGCCTTAATATTGTTGAAAACTTACTTTTGGGGGCTTACTAAAGAAAGGACGAAACTACCCCTAGCTCGTGTTATTTCATCCATTACTAACTATGAGTCTATAAAGGTCAAGGTCTCACATTCTCCCCCACTTAAAGAAATTCGATCCCTGAATTTAAATTTAGCTATAAGATAACGTACCTCTAAGTATCAAAGAGGTGTGGATATTTGGTTCGCATCTCCTTCTCTACTTCCCACGTTACCTCTTCACTAGTGTGGTTTCGCACAATACTTTCACTAAGGCTACATCCTTTGAACAGAGCTTTTTGACTTACTTATCAAGGATAGCCACTGGTTGTTCCTCATAGGTTAGATCATTTTGTTTCTGAATGGTTTCATACTGTATTACATGAGATGGATCAGGGTTATATTTCCTAAGCATTGACACATGGAATACGAGGTGAATATTCGAGAGGTCTAGTGGTAGCGCTAAACGATAATCCACTACTCTAACCCTTTTTAAGATCTCGAAGGGTCTTATATACCGAGGGCTTAGTTTTCCTTTCTTGCAGAACCTCATTACCCCTTTAGTTGGTGAAACCTTCAGGAATACGTGATCTCCCACTTGAAACTCCAAGTCTCTCCGTCTGTTATCAGCATATGATTTATGTCTACTTTGTGCTAACAACATCCTCTGCCAAATTATCTGTATCTTTTCAGTGGCGTCTTGTACCAACTCAGGCCCCAAAAGTTTCCTTTCTCCCACCTCTAGCTATCCAATAGGTGACTTGAACCTTTGTCCATATAATGCCTCAAACGGTGCCATTTGGATGCTAGCTTGGAAACTGTTGTTGTAAGCCAACTTTACTAGGGGTAGATATCGATCCCACCTGACCCCAAGGTCTATCACACAGGCCCTCAACATATCTTTCACTGTTTGTGTCGTCCGTTTAGACTATCCATTAGTCTAAGGGTGGAAAGCTGTGCTGAAGTCCAACTTAGTGCCTAACGCTTCTTGTAACTTTCCCTAAAACCTACTGGTGAATTGAGCTCCTTTATCGATACTATAGAAATGGGGATACCATGCAGCCGTACTATCTCATTCACATAAACTCGAGCTTACTAGACAGCACCATAAGTAGTCTTAATCGAAAAAAAATAGGCTGACTTCGTTAACCGGTCTACTACTATCCAAGGCAAACCCATTATGCAATCCATTGCAATATGCTCCCACTTCCATTCGGGCACTAGTAATGGCTGTAGTAGCCCTGCAAGCTTTTGATGCTTGACCTTAACTTACTGACAAACCAAGCACTTGGAAATAAACTCAGCTACATCTCTCTTAAGTCCTTCCCACCAATACACCTCTTTCAAATCTTGATACATCTTTGTAGCCCCTAGATGTACCACATAGGCTGCGATGTGAGCCTTCTCCAATATTTTTCTCCTCAATCCAACATTATCGGGCACATAAAGTCCTGTTTCATACCTCACTACTCCACTTGTGCCTTTAGTAAACATATTTCCTTTCCTTCTTTGAGGATCCTCTAAGGCCTTAGCTACGAAATAATCTTTACTTTGTGCTTCTTTGATTCAGTCTATTAAGATAGGCCTCACTCTAAAATGTGCTAGCAATGCATTTGCCTCCGAAACTTCTAAATGCACACCCATGTCTCCCAAGCTATGCATCTCCCTAATCAAAGATCTCCTGTTCACGGAGATATGTGCCAAGCATCCCATAGATTTTTGACTCAAGGCATCCGCCACTACATTTGCCTTACCGAGATGGTAAAGAATAGTACAATCATAATCCTTTAGCAACTCCATCCATCTGCGTTGCCGTAAGTTAAGATCCCTCTACTGAAATATATACTTTAAACTTTTATGGTCCGTATACATCTCGTAAGTTTCACCATATAAGTAATGCCTCCAAATCTTTAAGGCAAACATGATTGCTGCCATCTCCAAATCATGTGTGGGGTAATTCTACTCATGCCTTTTAAGTTGCCTTGATGCATACGCAATCACCTTCCCATGCTACATTAATACACACCCTAAACAAACCCGCGATGCATCACAAAATACCATATAACCCCCCGTGCCTGGTGGTAGGCTTAATATTGGAGCTGTGGTGAGACATGCCTTAAGCTTCTTAAAGCTATCCTCACAAGCATCAGAGCACTCAAATTTTGTATCTTTACGTGTCAGCTTAGTCAAAGGGGCGACTATTTTAGAGAAGTCCTTCACAAATCAACTATAATAGCTTGCCAAACCCAAAAAACTTCTAATCTCAGTAATTGATGTTGGCCTTGGCCACTTTTCCAGTGCCTCAACTTTCTTTGGATTGACTTGTACCCCATCCTTGGATACCACATGTCCCAAGAATGCAACATTTTCAAGCCAGAACTCACACTTGGAGAACTTGGCATACAATCAATGTTCTCTCAAAGTTTGGAGCACTATCTTAAGATGCTGCTCATGCTCCTCCCTACTCCTCGAGTAGGTCAAGATGTCATCAATAAACACCACTATGAACTTGTCCAAATAGGGCTTGAACACTCAGTTCATCAAATCCATAAAGGCCGTAAGAGCATTCGTGAGCCCGAATGACATCACTAACTCATAGTGCTCATATCTTGTTCAAAATGCAGTCTTGGGTATATCGTCATTCCGGATTCTCAACTAGTGGTACCCAAATCGCAGATCTATCTTAGAGAAATATTGTGCTCCTTGTCGTTGATCAAATAAATCATCTATTCTTGGAAGGGGATACTTATTCTTCACCGTCACTTTATTAAGCTGTCGGTAATCAATGCACAGCCTAAGTGACCCATCTTTCTTCTTCACAAATAACACTGATGTTCCCCATGGTGAGACGCTAGGATAGATGAAGCCTTTATCCAATAGATCTTCTAACTGATCCTTAAGCTCTTTAAGCTCCGCAGGTGCCATCCTATACGGGGGTATGGATATAGGTCTAGTGTTAAAAATCAAATCTATGCAAAATTCAATCTCCCGCTCAGGAGGTAAACCTGGTAGTTCCTCAAGAAATACATCCATGAACTCATTCACCACCGACACTTGGCTTATTTCTTCAACCTTCGCCTCAATATCCCTTACCACAACCAAGTAACCTATACAACCCTGTCTTAAAAACTTTCTAATAGACATGACTGATATCAAATTGGTTGGAGTATTACTCTTATCCCCCTGAATACTTAATGATGATTCACCGGGAATATCAAACCTAACCAATTTATGATAGCAGTCCACACTGGCATGGCAAGGTGATAACCAATCCATTTCCAAAATCACATCAAAGTCTAAGGTGTCTAACACCACTAAATTTACCAAAGTATCATTGTCCTTGACTCGAACAACACAGGACTCATATTCCCATTCAGCCATAAATACCTCATTTAAAAGAGTAGTCACTATTAATTGTTCTTTTTTCTTAACACGATCTTTATCCAAACGAGATGCAAAACATGGAGAGATAAAAGAGTGGGTAGCACCAGGATCAAATAAGACTCGAGCATTCATATTACAAACAAAAATAGTACCTAAGACCACTACATTGGATGTATGGGCCTCTTGGGGTGTTAGAGCATAAACCTTCACCTAGCCCCTACCAACAGAACTCAAACGTTCAGACCCAGATGGCCTGCCTTGAGAAGAAGTACCAGCACCTCTACCTCTGGATCCACTAACCTCCCGACCAGATGAGGCAGCAACTAAAGGAGCAGACGACGCTAGTTGGGTGGAACCACGAGCAGAATCTTGTGACTGATGATCCATTTGACAATTCCTCCTAATATGTCCAGGTTGACCACACCCATAACAAACTATCACAATACGTAAGCATCATCCATTATGTCTTCTCCCACA
This sequence comes from Theobroma cacao, assembly GCF_053813885.1. Taxonomy (NCBI): domain Eukaryota; kingdom Viridiplantae; phylum Streptophyta; class Magnoliopsida; order Malvales; family Malvaceae; genus Theobroma; species Theobroma cacao. The sequence continues at coordinate 11,779,792 of NC_142646.1, forward strand.
AGTATTATAAGGGTGGATAACTTAACTACTTTGTCTCGAATCTTGCTACCTCCTAGCACTGAAAGTTCTTTGTCTCGCCCCAACACTAGCATTAGGCAGGTCACTCCCTTGTTGGGATAATCGTGAATCCTTCTATGGACCTTAACATCTAGAGGATGAAACACCACTACTGAAATCTCTATGACCTTGATAACCCTCTCTCTTGGCCCTTTTTGCTCTATCCCTCATAGCCCTACTCTCACTAGTCTTCATCTCAATCCACTGAGCGCAATCCACTGCTGCGGAGTAGGTATTGAAATCTTGGGATGCCACAGCCCTAAACAATGGCTCTACTAGCCCATCCACAAACCTTTGAATTTTCATCTCCTCAGTGGAAACTAGGTAGGGCACATACAGAGCTAGCTACATAAATTTGATGTCGTATTCTGACACCGTCATACCTGGGGTTTGTACTAAGGCCTCAAACTCCTTAGCTCGTGCATTACGTACACTAAGTGGTAAGAATCAGTCTAAGAAGGCTGTACTGAATTCACTCTAAGTCAACGGTGTTGCATCCGTTGATCTGCCTCTACATAGAGAACTATACCACTTTTATGCCACATCCTCTAATTAGAAGGCGGCTAGCTCAACTGACCAGACACTGGAACATCCCAAGGCTTTACAAATCTTCTCCATCTTATCTAAGAAAACCTAGGGTTTCTCTTATACATTAGACCCTGAAAATGACAGGGGCTTAAGCTTAAGAACATCAGGAAAAGAAATATTTAGATGTCTCATCTTAACCTCATGATGTTGGCGATCGACCTATCCTTGGGAGCTAGGGGATTCTTGTACTGTAGGTCTCCCATTTACTACCCTCTGTATATCATCCATACGGGCTACCATCATCTCTACAACCGATTGACTCCCTGTAGGCCTGTCGCGAAATCCTCAATGGTAATACCCCCTGTTGGTTGTCTATCTACACCACCCAAAGACTGTCCTTCCTCTCACCTACTCACAAGCGTATCTGCCCTCACCGACCTAGTGGCCCTGCCATGTCTACCTCACCCCTTAAGGGTAGATGCCCATGGCCTATTTTTCAACTCATCAGGAGCATCTTGCTCCCCCATCCGTCTTGAGGCAGCTCGTCTCTTAGGCGACATTCTTATCTAGACAAGAGCAAACACCTGTTATTAAACACATTTTATAATCATACTTAAGGCAAAAATGTGGTTTCTAAGATAGGGAATCTATGTAGTCACTTGGTTGTAAAATGTGTCGCAGTTCACACTTCACAACCAAAGTTCCCACATAAAGACCCAACACTCCGCTGGACCAACAAATGGAAGTCCTAAGACCTAGACAACCTAGGGCTCTGATACCAAGTCTGTCACGATCCAAATTTTGGGCCATGACCAACTCATGAGCCCAATAGAAGTAGTCCACTAAGCCCAAGCAAGCCTATTAATATAACCTTTTCACCATTCCATTAAAAGTTGCTAACTCACATTTTATAACTTTGAATCAAAATAATACTAAACATTGCCATCTCATAGTGTCTTGCCAATCAAAGTGTACATATATTGTCTAAACATAATTTAATAATTTATATCGGTTTGTCTATACACAACAAAAGAGTACTCGACTTCCAGCAGAGAAACTCAGACAAATGTACAGCAACTAAATATCGAGACACCTACCAATAGTCGAATCTACGAGGTCACCTCGACCTAATTACCGATTGCTTCTTGATCTGAAAACATGAAGTTGAAAACGGTGAGTATAAACCCAGTGAGTGAACAGAAAGGGAACAAGCAATTAATAGGAAAAATTTGAAAATCATGATGCACTTGTTTCAAAACAATGCAATTTAGTTTTACTCTTATTAAAATCCGTCCTTAGACCCTTAAATGGTTGATCACTTGAGAATGATGAATCCACACATAACAAAGAAATTGAAGAATGAAGGTTTCAGTGATATATAAGTAAATCCAATGAAACGAAGGGTCCTCGCTGCAGCGGAAAGGCATTCTCGCTACAGTAATCAATTTTTGCGATAACAAAGTTAGGGCTCGAGTGACTAGCTAGACTAGGGTTTCTCAATCGACCGAGGATTTCTCTCAAAATTTCCTCATTCCAAACTTAGTTAGATAATCCCCAAACATGTTGGAAGTCCATGCTCAACTAGGGTATAAATGAAATGCAAAAAATGGCAAAAAACCCACAATATAGCAAAATGGACAGAAGGTTTCTTGCTGCAGTGAGATTCTTTCTCGCTGTAGCAAGTTTCACTTGGCCAAAATAAAAAGTTTCTCGCTGTAGCGAGAAGCTACAGTGACTTTCTCACTGCAGTGAGAACCAGGTCAGGTGAAGGCCCTCAAACTTGAGAGTTTCTCGCTGCAGCGAGAAACAGAGCACCAAGAAAAAGGTTTTCTTTCTTTCAAGAAAAAGCCATCTTGCTAAAACGACATAAGCAACATGAAACACAAACAATTTCCTAAAGTTCAACATGCCAAATTCATATGCATTTCAACCATAAACCATATTCATGAGTTTTCATTCTCTAAACATATATACATATACATACATGGATAAATACCAATACCACTATCATCTCATCCAACTCATGTGCATCCCTCCACATCGTGCACATAGCCGGAGTCATCGTGTGCATCCCCCCATATTGTGCACAATAAGTGCCATCGTGTACATCCCCCCACATCGTGCACATAGGCACTATCATCATCCATCTCCCTCACCACCACCATTACCGGCATCCGCATTCTCCCACATCGTGCACACACACAGTTATAATCATCACACAATATCAACCATCATGCACAACATATATACATCTATATATATACCAACATAATGTAGTAGTGCATGGATCCATAACAACCGCATGTCACAACATAAAATCAAGTTATCAAAGGCTTGTTCCCAAGGCACTTGTTTTTAAGGAAAATTGGATAAAATCATTCAAGTATATTGTGCAAATAGGTTTACTTTCCCAAAACGAATTTTGAAATGCAAGTTCACTCACCGGTATTTTTTTAAATCTTTACTCAACTCCAACTTCCTCTATTGGTCCAAATGGGGAGATGGGCCTTCGTTGGAACCTATTATCACATTAGCATCACCATTAAGTCAATTCACATACTTATAAAATCTAAAAGCTCCAACTTCCTCTATTGGTCCAAATGGGGAGATGGGCCTTCGTTGGAACCTATTATCACATTATCATCACCATTAAGTCAATTCACATACTTATAAAATCTAAAAGCTTTCTCTTAGTTAGCTTTCAAATTGCCATTTAAGTGGCTATCTAAGTTCACCATTCTAATCACTCTAAAGTGAATGAACAACCCCAACTATCAAATCACCCCTAAGTCTAAACACTAATCATTTTCAACATAAAAACTCAATTCTAGTGTACTACTCACCTTGGTAGCTTGGATTTGAAATTCTTCCCAACAACTTTCAAGCTATTATTAAAGCTTCCTCTTTCTCTCTCTAAAACACCTAACTAGTGAGAGAGAGTATGGAAACAAGATTTTTTTAAGGGTTTCAAAGTGAGAGAGTGGAAGAGCACAAGGGTTTACGAAAGAAGTGCACCAAGGCATGAAAAGTGGAGCTATTTTAAAGGAGGTTATGGAGCTTTCATATCAAGCTTTCATGGAGGATGAAAGCAACGTGAGATGAGAGGAAGATGAAAGAGAAAAGCTGTTGGAGAATGAAGAAGCTACTAGCAGACAAGATATTTATAGCCCATGCTTATCCACTTCACTTAAATTAAAAAAATGCCTCTCCACAAATTAGCTTATTCTCTTCCAATCCTTTGTGCAATCTTTTACTCTTTTGGCACTGGGACAAGGTCCATAATGGTCTAAAAATACTCGAGTTCATGAAAACTTAAAAATTTTGACCCGAGGTGAAAAATGACCATTTTGCTCCTATCATGGAAATCATCATCATTTTCATTTCCTTCATCATTTTACCCATTTTTTCATCATTCATTTATGCCTTAGGCCTAATTAGGCCTTAATATTGTTTAAAACTTACTTTTCGGGGCTTACTAAAGAAATGACGAAACTACCCCTAGCCCATGTTATTGCGTTCATTACTAACTATGAGTTTATAAAGGTCAAGGTCTCACAATAAAGGCCTCTCCTAACCCCGCTCTGAGTCATTCCACTGTTTAGGGTTGTGTTGGAAAGAAATTGCTAGATGTTGAAAAAATGTTGTTAACTCATAAACTTGATTTGTTATTATCTTGAATGGAGTAGACAGTAATTTAATTATTAATATTTGCTTACACACGTGATTTGATTATATGTATTTAATGAATCTAGTGGAAGTCTTAAATGAGGCTTGTTCGAGACTTAGCAAAAATTCTTTAGAAGTCTCGGACGCCGGTAACGACCAAGGAAAGGTCGTTACAATCATACACATGGCCAACGAAGAAACTTATACAAGTTTCTCATTCTTTAACCTTGTGAATAAGGCAAAAATATCTTCCTTAATAACATCTATTCTTGATAGATATTTGATAACATTTCTCAATTTGATATACTAGTCCAAACATATTGCCTAGATTTCATAATAGCATCAAGTATATGCCGCGCAAAGTGATTTATATATGTATTCTAGCAGCCTAGACATTTAAAGAGTATATGTAAGTATTCATGTAAGACCAATCAATTTAAACGAGATAGGAATCTTAATCTGAATGCTCCCACTATTTTCTTTGAAATGATAACCTTTCATATCATCTCAAAAGATATCTACAAAAATTCTCTTAGTGGGCTAAAATCACATCCATTCTGGTCATGACCTTGAGTTTGCTCAATAAGCCATGATAAGTGGATTAGGTAGGTAACTAAACTTACCAATTCTATCTCTATACAACCCTTAGATCAAGGAGGTGGCAACACATTGCCTAAACACATCATATATGTTTTGCCTTGCGCCTCTAGTTTCCATAATAATCAAGTTTTGCCTAAACATATCATATATGTTTCACCTTGAGCCTTTAGTATCCATAATAATCAAGTTTCCAAGCATCCAAATTTTCTGAAACTAGTTGAGTAGGATCCACTCTTCATAGTATCAACATATTGTAATAAAGTTTGACCTTGAGTTTACTCAACAAGCCTCATTAATGAAGACCTCTGGTTTTTGCTATGAAAGTGGAAGGCATCTTAATCTTGTGTAGCATGTGACTCAATATTTAATGTGGGATTTTTTGTAAGGTCTCATCTTTGCATGCATAACGTTTATTAAATCACATAAAATAAATCTATGATATGCACACTACTTTGGATGATTATGGACTTTTGCTACACTAATTTCTTCAAGCCATTGAATGGTTATTTAATTCTATATCTGGAAACCTTTCATATATGAAAAGTTTTATTAATCAAAATTAGCAACTTATCCATTTCTAATCTTATTAGGATTAGAATTAAATTTTATTACAAACTAAAACAGTTTTAATTTACGCTCTTAAACGTTTTTGGTGGTCCTATTATTAATCCATGTATGGTTGAAGATTGCATGCCATCCATTACCTAAACATTTTAGGTAATTTAAATTAAGTTATGGACAATAAATCTTTATTTAATATTTGTGTCATGTTCGGATTTTCTTGTCTTAACTGAAAATATGTTTAACTGAAAATATGTTCTACTGCAGACAACAGCAGACATGTCCCCATTACATGACATTATGATGGCCTATTTTTAGGAATTTAATTCCAATAAAATTTATCTTGATAGATAACTCATGAAACAATTCCAAAATATTTTTTAGAATTTTAGGAGGTGATTTGACTATTCAAAAAATTCAAAAACCATAACCCATATCTGTAAGTGGCAAAATTGGTTTTTTAAATTCTTTGGTGGTTTAAAATTAGGAATTAAATTCCAATAAACTTTATCCTAATTTCTAACTCATGGAACAATTCTAAAGTAATTTTTCAAGATTTTAAAAGGTGATTAGACTATTCAAAAACTTTGACTTAGAGTTTTTGCTCGTAACAACATTTTACAGCCACGTTTTATGACTTTGCAACCACCCTCCATCCTAGGGCAGCATTTTGTCTTGGAACGTTTCCATGGTACTTGTCTTCCTTACATTTCCAATAATTTATTGAGACTTTAATCTCCATTTTACATACTGATAATGCACCAAGAATAGATCTAGACAATTTTGTATTCTGCTATTAAAATAGCCTTGTATTATCATGAAAACAAATTAAATCTTGCCGATTCATTTGTGCATCTTATGCACACTTTAATCTACATATTTGGACACTTAAAAATTTGAATAATGTTTTATAATTAAGGATTAAATGACATAAATCAAATTTGTCCCAAAAGATAGAATCGAAATCACAAGAGCATTTCTTCTTAGTTACTCGAACATTTCATATTCAATTTCTAAATGATATTAACAATAATAGACATGATAAACTGAGCCATGTACAACCATGGATGGCTCTGATACTAATGTTGGTTTCCTCGAGTAATGCAATTATAAATAAAATATGTAGTGAAAATATTAAAACTTAAGAACCTAAACCATGAACCACCACAGTCGGTTGTGATATAAACAAAAAAAAATAGTTGTACCTTAGCCCTTAGAATGTATAAATTCTTAAAGGGCAACAAAGATATTTCTTCACTTAAATGCACACCAAGGTCCGGTTGTTGCAAACCAAAATCGTCCAAATGTCCGATTTCCAATGTAGTCCACACAATCACTATGAACTCGAATCTTTTTCAAAAGGTTGGGGTTGTTTTTTACAAAACCTTGTGCTAGCAAGAAAGTTTACAAAGCTTAAGTGTCTTTCGTACTCTTTCTCTTGGCTAAACCTAAGAGGAAGAACTTTTCTTTCTCTTTACAATGTGCAGTTAAAAGCAAGATTAGGAAGAAAAAGCGTTCTCTCGCTCTTTTGGTCTAAAACAACATATTTATAGTTAAGGTTAAAGCATAAGTAGCTTTTAGTTATCACCACATGACTTTTAGATAATTAAGTATTTGACCCCATGGCTTATTTAAACATTTTAATTAAGCCCAACAGAAGTTCATAACCTCTATTCAATTAAGTTCGTACTTAATTGTAAAAGCCAATTTTAATCATATCACAGTGATTTATGTGTGACCCATTAGGCTCCTACTAAGTTGGTAATGGACTTGAATTATAATTATAATGAATTAGTATTAAATGAATCATATTCATTATCAATTCCCAATTAATTAATTTAGTCTCATAGACCAAGATTGGCATTTTACAATGCATCATGACTACCCAAATGTTAGGAAAGTCAATATGGTTTGACTAACCATTTCGTGTACATTCTATTAGTATAATTCATTCCCTTATCATATATCCCAAAGATAATAAGAGCATGGTGCAATGTCTACTCTTATTGATCTCTATATTTGTTATTAAAGTTAGATCATTAGGTTTGCAGAGACTTATGAAACTTCTTTTCATAATCTCTAAATAGCCTTGGCTAAGGACTTCAACAAGCTAATATCAACTAAGAACCGTTAAGGTATGCCCCCAAATCACTTGAGGTGATGACTCATTTCTTGTTCACTCATTTACCGTCACATGCTTTATACTACAACCAACCATATCCTGTTTTGGCATCCTTGTTAGAACATGTAGTGCTTTGATCAAAATATAACACTCCATATATAAGACAACCTGGTGTCTTAAGTATAAGGAGTATTTACACAACTAACACATAAGAAATATTTGCATGACACTAAAGTGAGATACCAAATGCATTTCTCATGTCGGGTCATATTCAATGAACTTGCTCTTTCAAGGTAAACACCTACATGCTAGTTTCAAATATATCTATACTTTAATCTATGAGATCGATTACTTACTTTAGAAGTAAAGAATAGTATGTGTTGAGCTTTGAGCATTATTGATACCTCGTCTTAATAATACAATGATTAAGAACTTTTAGGAATAATGCTTTGATGCATAAGAATCTCATAAATATATTTTATTACAATTTCTTTGCAAAGCATGTATAGTTTCATGGGCTTTATCTACATAAATATAAATAGTAATTAAATTACAAACTCATGGATAAAGAACTATTTCAATGCTATTATAATCAGAAAAGTCATAGATAAATTGCTTAATGTGCAATTCCCATACAACAACTAATTGGCTTGCATGGCTCATACTAACATAATAGACATGAGCCTTTTATAAAGATCAAGTCTAAAAGGTGAATAGACATGAACCCTTCCCCCTCTCTTAATAACCAAATATTAATAAAGGTCTTGTATCTATATCTCTGTAATACAAGTAATAATAGAAATGTTGGGAAGCTTTTGATCAACAAATTGTTGATCTCATTCTTTACATGATTTTGTTTTGATCAACAAAATGCTGATCTCATTTTTCACATGATTTTGGCACCATCTTCCTCTGAGACTAATTTGTTTAAACGTTTGATTAATATATCAAAATCATCTTGGCTTCGAACCAGGCTGAGTCTAACATAGCGATCTTCTGAACCAAATCTGTTTCCCTGACGAGCAATGATTTTAGCTTCCTTGAGAACTGCATAACAATCTTTATCTTCTTCTCTCTCACATTTCAACCATGCATAAGCTGCCATAATTATTAGGTTGTTAAAATCACTTATCTTTGTATTTAAAGACATTCTGTAGTATATGGTTGAAGAAGCAGTGGTAAGAATGATATGTAGTGAAGATAGGAATTCAAGTAGTTGATTAAATGCTTAGACTTGTCAATTATACTTGGTTTTGTAACATTGACTATATGACTCGAGAGCAAAGAACTGATGTCAATTTATAAGAAGGTTTATGATGTGAAGGGTTAATGTTTTAATAAATCAAATTAGAGTTAAAGTGAAGATAATTGCTTGGGCAAGAAAAAAGCAAGTTAGTAATGTTTCTAAACTAAATAATGGATTGATTCCGTTGAGCTAATGGCTATCTTGGATGCATTGCTGTCACAAGAAGCATTCTAATGTTCTGGAACTCAGCTTGGTGTGGGCATAAGGTAAGCTTGTTCTATTCTCATAAGGAGTTTGTTTACTTTTTACTTGGCTAGTGGTGCATATGTTTTGTTGTGTGCTTTACATGTCTGCCATGATTACATTTTAGATCAAGCTTTTACCCTTATTGTGTAATTTTCTACCTTAGTTGATTTTTCTGATAAATGAGCATTATGCTTCGGATTGTGGTGAAGATAGGTGCATCATTATGCCTTATGGGAAGTTTGCTACATCAGAATTAGATTACTTTCAAAATTGGTGCAACTGGTTAGTCAAATTCTTTTGGTTTATTACCATATTTATGCATCATATACTAATCTAGCATAGGTATGATGTTTTTGATGTTTTAGGATATTTTTAATCTTTGTTTCATAGCCTCACGTCTTGTAAGTGTCAGCCTATGTGCTTTACTTGTTGAATTATTGTGCAAGTTGTGCATTATTGAAGCTGGTAATGGGAGCAGTTGAGTGTCTTTTTTTTTTTTAAGCAAGTTGAGTGTTTTATGGATTTTGTTTGCTCCTTATTTAAACATGTAACTAACTTAATGAAATGAAGTTTTCAGTTTTGATTTTAAGCCTCATTATCCCTCTTTGTTCTTCGAAATTATTTGGTGCTTGATAGTACTTGTATTGCAAGTTTTGTGCCTTTGTTGCAACCTTAAATTAGCTCCTTTACAATTAGCCAGAAGATAGAATAAGCTACATTAGCGGCTTCATTTCATCAACTGCATTGTTCTAGCTTTTTTTTTTTTTTTTGGGTTTGTGTGTTGCCATCAACACCAACAAACTCCCTACTTAAGCATCCAATTCCACAAAAGGAGAACAAAGATAAAATTTGTATATATAGGTATAATGGTGTTGGAATAAAGGTATAAGCGATCACAACACTAGGGTAGCCAAAATTTGATAACTACTTAGACATTTAGGTTGAAGTTCAACAAGCAGAATGAAACATTTAATTGATAGATTTTCTGTTGGATTCAATAAGGTATGCGCACAACTAGACTAGTACCTGTAGTGGATTAGAGTAGTAGACTAGTAGTTTTAAGGTCGTTGTCCTATAGTTGCCTTTCAATTATTAGTGAAATCATATGTGTTATAGATAATAGATATGGTTTACTTTCAGTTTGACAAAGCTAAATGTTGTACAATCTTAAAATAATAGAATTAAGTTCAAGAGGAGTGAATTGATGCCCTGATGGTCATAAGTAGTGCACCAGGATGTGATTGTTGGTGCCAAGATCTGAATGATAGAGCATGAAAGAGTGGTTGTTCCTGTTGTATTAGAGTTTTTATCATTTCACTTTGAAAATCCAATGTCATTTATAGTACAACTTGTTGACTCTATCTGTTTTTTATGATAACAAAATATTCTTTATTTATTGATGTATAACTTCACTACTTAAGTATGCAAAACAAAATTTAAAACCCTTAATAAAGTTGATGATTAAAGGCAAGTCAAGAAGCTTGCTCACTTAAAAGAAAGGTTAATCAGTTAAAGAGCGAAAGAAAGAAAAGGTTAGTAAAAACAAAACATCATTAACTGATTAATGTGGAGCCTTAACAAGTTAAGGCAAAACTAGGTGCCATATAAAGGCAAGGCAAAAAAGTCTTAATTAGTTAGCACTAGGCTTAACTGATTAAGAAGGTGCTGGAAGCAAAACACTGAAGCTTGCTAATCGGTTAAGCAAAAGGGTTAATCGGTTAAAGCTTAAGACTTAAAGCATTTTGAAGCATCAAAAATTAAATTCAAAGTGAAGTTAGCCGTTAAAGGACGCTAAATAAGAGATTTTGAACTTGAAAATATTTTAATTGGTTAACGTTTATTTCAATCGGTTAAAGTTGAAGGAAAAGAAGCCCTAAACAATTAAAGGGAGGACTAACCAATTGAAGGAAGATTGTTGATTGGAGAAGTTTGAAAACATAATATTTTTAATTAGTTAAAGTTTCATTTAACCGATTAATATAGTGAACAGAGTTGTCAAACAGTGCAAGTCAGAGAGAAGGCTTAATTGGTTAAAGCCTGCCTTTAACCAATTAATGGAACACTGTCTGCCCATTTGAATTTGATTGCTAAAAGACAAAATATCGGCTATAACGGCATTAGACATGTTCACAATAGCTAGAAACTATCTTTAATAGAAAAATCTAAGTCTCAAAGTATAAAAGAAAACTTCAACGGTAAAAAAGCAAGAAAAAAGTGTTTGAGCTTGATTGTATTCGTTTTAGATCAGCAATGGTGATCACATGTATTCCTTTTTCTTCTTATTTCTTGGTTGATTAGAGTGTGGGAAGCACTCTAAGATTTACTGTAAGGGATTAAAGCTTGGGTTAAAAGCTCACCTTGTAAAAGTTTGGTGGAAGCTGTTAATTTCACTGGTTTAGTGAAGTAGGTTGAAAATCTTTGATTTGGATATCAAGGTAGTAGATGTAGGCTAAGGGAATTAAACCATTATAAATATTTATACTTTGTCCACTTCCCTCCACCTTTCCTTGCTTGGTGCCTTTTAACCTTAACAAGTTTTAAACCTTTCATCTTATATTTTACAAAAAGCTTTTCAAGATCAAAAAACTGCCTTCAAAATTTTTAGTGCCATTCACCTCTCTTTTGGCACTCCATTGGGACCTACACAACCAATTTAATTGACTGCACTGAATAACCAGCTAAACATTAAACATGTATGCAACACTGCAGAAAAAATTTAGGCCTAAAGTGAGGTTGAGAGAATTACCTGGTGAGAATTCTCTGAATTTATTGTAAAAAGTGCAGTATTGTGGATTAATTTTCTGGACAGAGAAGCGCTTTGACAAGGACAATGTCCTGGTCAATCTTTCCCACCTGGTCTTCATTGTCTGGTAAGCAAAGTCAAATAATTCCCTTCCTTCTCCTTCTAGGGCTGCTTTTAAAAGCTTAAAAGCTCTTAACTGGCTATCTCTAGAAACACCCATGGAACTTAGCTGCATGTGTATTGTCATTCTGTTATACACATTTTCATCCTTTACCACAGCCCACCTGTGTAAGACACAAATGTGATTTCTGTAATTCTGCTCAATAGAATTGAAACTGGTCAATGTAGTTGCTAAGCTAGTTATAATGAAAGGGTATAATTCAACAACCGTGAAAGAGATTGCTATCCTGTTTCATAGTAGTTAATGAAGCACTATAGGCCTATGGCACTAATGAACAGTTAGAATGATAAGTTTACTAGAGAATAGTGGTCAGACTTTTTACCCAAATCTGCTGCCAGCATGACCAGAAAGCTTGGAAAGCGTAAATACCATCAGATCTTCATCTGCAGGAGCTGTAATTGGTGTAAAATGCGGCCAGTAATATGCACGATCATAAATTGTTTTGACATTAGGGCCCTGAAGAATCACTTTGTTTAATCGTCCATCAGGATTGTTTGGTGAAGTGACAACCTCAATCATATTTGTGCTGGTATCTGATTTGTTCTTCCATGCGTTAGCATCTCCTTGAAACTTGAATTTTTCTGAACTAAAATATTCTGCTTGTTCTTTGTAGAGCTGTCAACATTCAATTTGGTATCAAATCAAGGACAACGATTTACAGAATTGAGCGGAAAGTTACAATATGGGTAATGGAACAGACCGCGTAGTAAGGGACTGAAGCTACAACTCCTGCAGGGGAGGAGGAATTTTCAAGGGACAGGGCATAAGCTGCAGCACTAAGAACTTGGGTTGAACCTGTACCAAAAATAATAAATCTGTTTTCTGTGACAGCATTCCCTACAAGTGCGTGTACTTTGCGAATCAGCCTTTCTAGTTCTTTTGAGATGTAAGTGCTACCATCAAAGCTATAGCTCATTCGGTGCCACCCTGCTACTACCAGTGCACTACTAGCTGCATGCTGTAGCCAGAAAGGTTCCAAAAATAATGGATCCCCGCTGCAAATAAAAATGTGTCAAACAAAACCTATGTGCTGTAAACCAAAATAATCATATTCAAAGAAAGTTTGAAAATTCCAGTGGTTTTTAATGATTTCTAATGACTGAAACTCCCCACTTTAATTAGAAGGACTCTTTAAGCTTAAATTGATGAGACGGTAAATTAAAATGACCACATTGAAAGAAAGTTTTGATTAGTTCTTGAGTATCTTCTCAACAAATCCACCATTATGTGGTGGGGACGGAAGGAGTCCCGTCTAACTTTAGAATGGATGGACTTTCACTATGTTGTCAACAATGGGAAATTCATCATAGGGAGCAACTACACAACCACCACCAACAAAACGCATCCTGAGAGACCAACTTGACTAAGATCTGAATGAAGGGGAGGGACAGAATTAAACTTAGGTAGTCACTGGCTTTCTGTAAACCATCAGAATTAAAGCTATAAACACCCAAAACAATCAAAGCTGTTAATTTATTCTTCTTACTTTTTTAAATAAGTAAATGAAATGACTAAAACTTGTCATCAAGGAATCAAATATGAATCATCAAAGCTTAAACTTGACTAACAAGAAGGAAAGACTTTTCTGATATCAAGTGTTGCAGAGAGGTACCCATCGGCATTTGCCATGCAGTGAGGGATATACTGAGAGCAGTCAGGCCCTGTATAGCATGCGTTGCATTCACAAACTGGTTCAGTATTTCCATCAACCACCAAGCCATCCAAGTAAGCTCTTCCATGGCCTGAACAGGATGTAGCTGCCACAGCTTCAGCTTCTGCTGCGGCTCTTGAGCTCCAACTCAGGTTCCATTGACCACCAACATAAATATTGATAATAAACAACAGGTTGAGAATTAAAGAAGAAACCAGACATCCCGCAAACTTGAAGCTTAATCTACTCTTGACCATGTTATCTTTTGAGGCTCCCGATCATCTGAGAGAACCTCCTTTATACTTGAATTGAAAAAGGAAACAGAGTGATCAGGGTCATAACTGTTGCAGGCGTTGTTGATATGATTTTAGTTGTATAATTGCATGGTGGAATATCAATTTCTTTATTTGTTATATCATTAGGTGGGATTTAGAGATGCAGATAATGATTTTTTAATGGATGTGGAACATGAGTACCACGACTGGTAGCTCTCGAATTCATACTTTGAAACTTTTTTTTTTTTATATTTTCTAAGAAAACTTTGAAGTCCGTGGTAGTACTTTCTTTGGGTATTAGGGAAATTAATAAGGTTAGAAGTCTAGCGTTGGAAACGTCTATACTATTTTTCAATAAGAAAACAATAATATAAATTTCATAATGATGTGACTTGCGCAACTAATCTGATTTTTTTATCTGCTAAGCAAATATTAGAAAATTTAATAAAATTTTATATTTTTTCTTTTCATTTTCATTTCCCTCCACTGTTTGCGATTGTTTCAATTTTCAAATATTGAAATTATTACTTATAGGCAACTTGACCAACATTTGTTTTAACAATGCTTCTTTTTCTTTTAATGACGGCTATCTTGGTGCTTAAGTTAAATTTATGAATAAAAATCATAAATAAATACTTCTTACATTTTGAATCTCCTCAGAGAGGAGAATAGTTTGTAATTAATCGTATGATTCGGGATTGCAGCCTTGCATGGTACCTTAGGCGCCATATTGCATACAGTCTGCCTTTTCTAAAGGGACAATGTTAGTACGTCGCATTAGACGTCTAGCTGGTCTACAACTCTAACAGCAATTGAGCCGTTCACATGTTCTTCTTTTTGCTCAATTATTCACGTGTTGTTCACATCATGGTTACGAAAATGTACAAAATTAAAAAATTCATCTTTGTTTAGTTAATATTTTATTAAAAGAACTTTTAAATTATTTAAAAAATTTAAAATTTTTTTATTTTTATTATATTAAATAAAATTTTTATATTTTTATTTTAAATTAAATAAGTTATTATAATTAAGTATTGTTAGTTAAAAAATTATTTATCATTTTATGTTATATGGTATTAATTTAATATATTAAAATATCATAATAAATGATGACGTGACATAATAACATAATTAACGTAAAATTGAAACATAAGGATAATTAACGTCCCGTAAATATAAAATAAAAAATGATGTTATAGTTACTAACAATTAATCGAACGTTAATAATAAAATTATATTTGACTCAAAAAATGAATATATAAATTGATTAAAATCAATTAAAGAATAAAGATTTATTTAAATTTTTTAAAATAATTTATGAATAATTAATAAAGCATTATACCTTTTAAAAATTACATAATCATAACCAAACCTTAAAAATAGTTTCAATTCTCATTTTTGTTTGTTATTTCATATTTTTTCAATTTTTCATAACCCCTGGTTAACTTAATTGAAACGAATGAAAATCATTACTAATAAGCTTCCTTTTATTCCCATTACACACCTTCTTTATACCGAAAAACCTTTGTTGCAGCATCTATATTGTAACCCAATATTTGTTTATATAGCTACTCTTAAACTTAATTAATAATTTTTGTTTATATAGAGACTCTAAATTCAACTTTTTAAATAAAAAATATGTGCATTTATTGTTTTGATGACATTTCATACCAAACAAATTAAATTGAGTATAATTGGATATTACTATAAGTTTTTCTTTTCTTTTTCTTAGAAATACCTCTTCCTAATTTCATCAATTTATCAATTAAGTGATAAATCTGAAGACTAAGAAATGTAAATATCATTTATCCAAAAAATCCATGAAGGCCTTTGGAATATGAAGACTTTTTTTTTTTTCTCTCATGTAAGCCATGACGTCTAATGGGACAATCCAAGATGAGATTGAGGTAGACTTGACCGACCTATATATCTATTCAAAGCCAAACATACCATTCCATTTTTGTGGTTGGAAACTTGGAGTATTTGCACGTGAGATGGGAAAAAAAAGTTAAATGATGTAAGCCCAGCACGAAAAAGAAAGAAAAGCTGTGGGCAAATAGTTGAGTAATGATTAACAATTCAATTCAATATTAAGTGTATAATTATCTCTTTTTAAGAGTTGAGGTTTAAATTAATAAAAAAACATGTTAGCAGAGAAAAATCTTACACCATAGAAAATGCCATAATAACTATGAAAGTATCCTATTTGAAAAGCTTCTATGAATGGAGGAAGAAGATACCCTCAAAGAAAACTATGCAAGTGAGTTCTATTTCTTTTTTAAAAGACAAAAGTACAAAACTTTGCATTACAAAAAGTACCATGATATGGTAGTCGCCTCCGGAACAAACAAATTCATTTGTATCAATTGTGTCTGAGATCAAACTAAGTAAAAATTGACTTTACATTACTCTCCAACACAAATCAACAGAACCCCAATGAGTGCATTTCAGAATCATCCGACCACAACCGAAATAGAACACCCCTTATACACAACCAATCAATTTACAGCAACAAGACAGATTAATCGCCTGCCCACCAACGACAGTGGCTATAGTCTCATCCTTTTATGCTAGTTAACGCAAACACAAATTCTGATCACCACCTAAGCGGTCGTCCCCACGAAGCACATTCACTGCCTTCATCTGTCTCATTCATGCTTGCGTCCTTTTAACACCCTTTTTTGCTAGCTGATCCATAAGCCCATTCGCTTCCCATGGCACATGATGGATCTCTCAGCTCTTCGCTAGGGCTGACTTTAGGGTAAAGCTACCAAAGCAAAAGGCTTTACGTCTGAATTTTTATAAGTTTTATAATTTTATAATAATAATATAATTGATTATATTAAAAATATATAAAAATTAAGATAATTAATAAAATATTTACACATTTTCTCATACTTAATAAATATTTATTAATTTCTCACTTTTATTTCCTTATGTAATAGTTAAAAGTTAAAATAATTAATAAAATGACATACTCTTTCACTTCTCTAATTATGTGTCTAGTAAATCTCAAATTTTTATCACTTTTCAATTATCAACTATTTTTCCTATTCTCAATTAATTAAGAATAATATGTATTTAATGATCTCCAATCGCTATTTTGTCCTCTAAATAAAACTAATTATTTTTTTTCAATTTATAATATCCATTTATAATTTTTTTCTCATTTACTCTTTCTTCCTTAACTTCAATAAAAAAAAAAGCCTCATTTTCTTAATTTAAATAAAAAAAACCTCATTTAAATATTTAAGTTTAGGATTTTGAGGTTATTGAGCCGTTGTTGTTTTCACCTTCTGTTTGCAGGCCTCAATATATAGCATATCTCTGTTTAGTCTCCATGGTATTTTTTTGGATTCTTTATCCAATTCATTGCATCCATCAAGTTGCTCTCGATCATTAGACAGTGTGATCCATTCAACCTTGACCCTAAACACACAGAAAAAGCCTCATCAACAACCATTAAGTTCAACTAAATTAGATTCCATAATCCCAACAACTTTAGAAAAAATAAAGAAAATGGTTCCACCACCATCATTGAGTACCCCACCAGTGCTGAATTCCCCCAATTTCCCTTTTGACTTTGAACTTTAAGGTGCCACTGAGAGGTGTTACAAATTTTTGAATTTTTTTCTTTTGTTGTACTCTCTTTGGTACCACTGTTGTGTTTGGTTAGTTACAACAATCCACAAAAAAATTTACATAGTTCGGTCATTTTACTTTGAACCATCATACCACGTGTACTTTCACCATATCAAAAACTTGTTTTGGTGCAGAATAGGTTGTTTGAATGAATTTAATGAGAATTTCAAAGGTAAAGGATTTCCATAAGTTTATTTTGACATGTTTTCATATGAATACTATTCAAATGTGTTCAAATAACATGTTTTATGAATTCTATGATTAAATTGTTTATGAAAGACATCAAATTACAATGTTTACGAAATACTCTTATCTCCTAGCTTGACCTTTTCCCCATATCCATTCACAGAGTCTTTGTGACTCATATGTTATTTTTTCCATTTATTTTGTTGTAGATCAGTGATAGCGTCTGATAGCAGCTAGTATCGCAGATAACAATGTTCAGTCTTCATTATTTGATAGGTGTCTAGCAGCCATTTGATGCTTAGAGGATCAGTTACGTTCCACTAACAAGTCGATCTTTACTTTATGTTTGTTTTTACACACTATGAACATGTTTATATTAATGTTGCCATGTTGGGTATTTTATATTGATAATGTTATGTATGAAATTATGATGATGAGTCGAGAGGCCACATGGACACCCATGGTTGTTGTTAACAGCTAATGTTAATGTGTTCTATAATAGTGGCATTTTTTTCATATATACATGTATACCAAATGCTTGAGCTTATACAATTAAGTTGAAAAGTTTCTTAATTGTATAATGAGTTTTATGAATGTATGTATTATGATTACATACATTAATGGATGTTATATGATGCTTCTGCATATGATGATGAATGCTTGATGATATTATGATAAAAGGTTTGCTTGGGCTTAACGGGTTATACTTGTCTACGTCCATGCGTCGGTCACGATTCATCCAGGAAATGGGATGTGACAAGGACTAAGCAAACAACGGCTTAGCAAGTATAGCCACACACACACACCTTATTGATCAAGTATCGTTTTTATTAGACTTGAGTTATATAATGTTTTAATTAATAAAATTCATCATTGTTTAGTTAATATTTTATAAAAAATTATTTAATTATTAAAAAAATTAAAATAAAATTTTATTTTTTTTGCATTAAATAAAATCTTTATACTTTTATTTTGAGTTTTGAACTAAATAAGTCTTTATAATTAAGTGTCGTTAGTTAAATATTATTTATCGTTTTACATCACGCGGTATTAATTTGATATATTGAAATATCATAATAAATGATGACATAACATACAAATTTTACATGATAATATCATCATGTGAATATAAAATTGAAAAGTAAAAATTATCTGCATCATGTGAATATAAAATTACAAATTACGTTATGATTGATGACAATTAATCAACCGTTAGTTGTAAAGGTCTATTTGACTCAAATATAAATATATGAGTTGATTAAAATCAATGAAATAATAAATATTTATTTAAATTTTTAAAAATAATTCATGAATTTTCAAAGCATGATATCTTTTTAAAATTATATAATAAAAACTAGACCTTTTAAAATAGTTGCAATTTTTATTTTTGTTTGTTATTTCATTTATCTTCATTTTTCATAACCCATGGTTAACCTAATTGAAACGAATGAAACTCATTACCAATAAGCTTCGTTTTATTCCCATTACACACCTTATTAATACTGAAGAGCCCTAATTGCAGCATCTATATTTTAACCCAATTTTTTTATATACCTATTCTTAAACTTAATTAATAATTTTTCTTTATATACTTAGTCTACTCATTTTTTTATTTGAAAAAATAAATTTAAATTCAACTTTTTAAATAATAAATGCTTACATTTATCTTTTTGGCAACATTTCTTGCCAAACAAATTAAATTAAGTATAATTATATTTTAGTATAAGCTTTTTTTTTCTTAGAAATACCTCTTCCTAATTTTATCAATTTGATCAGTTAATTGATAAATCTAAAGACAAAGAAAAGTAAATATCAGTTATCCAAAAAATATAGATGTAAATATCCTTACTAAACTCTTGGTCTTATATTTATGGAGATATTCTTTTTGGTGGTCAAAATCTTGTAAAATAAAGGTCTTTGTTTGAATTTTGGCCAGGCCACTATCAATATATATATAGTAGGACAATATTTTTTTTTTAGTTTCATTGGACTGGTAAAAGCCGTATAGGAATATCCAAAAATTAATTTAGATGGTTATCTCTAATGTTGAAGTTAAACGAAAAAGAAAAGTAAAATTCATGAGGGCCTTTTGAATATGAAGACTTTTTGTTTTCTTATGTGAGCCATGACGTCTAATGGGACAATCTAAGATGAGATTGACGTAGACTTTACGGGCCTACATATCTATTCAAAGCGAAACACTCCACTCCATTTTTTTGATTGGAAACTTGGAGTATTTGAACATGAAAATGGGAAAAAAGTTAAGCCCAGCACGAAAAATGAAAGAAACGTTGTGTGCAAATAGTTAAGCCGGCGGTTGAACCATTCAATTTAATATTAAGTGCCTTGATCTTAACTTTTTTTCAACTTACCTACTTTTTAAAAACAGAAACAGGCCAAATAACATTTCTAAAAACTCTTAAAAAATAATTTTTTTAAAACATAAATTTAAAAAAAAAGAAACTTAAAAGAAAAACATTAAAAAAGAGCTCTCTTTTTTTCTTAAAAAAAAAAGAGCTTTCCTTTTTTTAAAAAAATATAAATACATCAACTTTTCAAAAAATACTCTATCTCTCTCAATCGATCTTCTTCTTCTCTCACTTCTTATGCAAATTGTCTTTTTTTAATACAAATTGCGATCTCCTTCTCCTCTATCTCTTTATAAAGACTACTAAAAAAATTAAAAAAAAAAAACAAAAGATCCAACAATGAAATAGTAAAATCTGATATTTTTTTATTCTTAGAAAGATTAAGAGAAAAGAAGATCCAAAATTCAAAGTTATATTTAGATACTATTTAAAAGTTTTCTCTCTTTTTTATCAAAAAAGATTTTAATATCAAATACATTGTTTCCTCTTTTCTCTTCTTTCTTAGGAAATTGAAGCATCATAAGCTAATTATTTGCTAAATTAACGACAATCTAGTAGTACTACTACTATACAAAGTTTGAGAGTTGTTCCGTCTTTGTATCGATTGTGTTTGAGATTTAACTAAGTAAAAATTGATTTTACATTACTCTCCAACAAAAATCAACAGAACCTCAACGAGTGCATTTCAGAATCATCCCACCATAACCAAAATAAATCACCCCTTATACATAACCAATCAATTTATAGCAACAAGACAGATTAATCATTTGCCCACCGCCGATGACAGTGGCTATAGTCTCATCCTTTTATGCTAGTTAATGCAAACACAGATGCTAATCTCTACCTAAGTAGTCGTCCCCCCTAAAAAGACTCAAGCAACAAACATGACAATAATTACCTTGAGCACATTCACCGTTTTCATTTGTTTCATTCATGCTCATCAGTAATGCTTGTGTCCTTTTAGCACCATTTTTTGCTAGCTGATCCACCAGCTCATTCGCTTCCCATGGCACATAATGGATCTTTCAAATCTTCACTGAGTTGGCTTTAGGGTAAACTCACCAAAGCAAAAAGCTTCAGGTTTAAATTTTTATAGGCCTCATAATTTTATAATAATAATATAATTAATTATATTAAAAATATACAAAAATTAAGATAATTAATAAAATATTTACCTATTTTCTCATGTCTAATAAATATCTATTTTCTCTCACTTCCATATCCCTATGTAAAAGCCAAAATAATTAATAAAATGACACATTCTCTTACTTCCCTAATTATGTGTCTATTAAATTTTAATTTTTTATCCCTTTGCAATTCCCACAATATTATTAATTCTCAATTATTTCTCCTATTTCCAATTAACTAAGGTTATTATGTATTTAATGATCTCCAACTGCTTTTTTTTTCTTATATATAAAACCAATTATTTTTTTCTATTTATAATATCCATTTATAAATTTTCTTTCCCATTTGGTATTCCTTAACTTCAATAAAAAAGGCCTAATTGTCTTAATTTAAATAAGAAAGGTCTCATTTGAATATTTAACTTTAGGCCTTTGAGTTTATTGAGCCACTATTGTCTTCACTATCCATTTGTAGGCCTCAATACGCAACAAATTTTTCCTTAGTCTTCATGGTGTTGTTTTTGGATTTTTTACCTAACTCATTGCATCCATCACATTGTTCTCAATCATTAGACGATGTGATCCATTCGACCTTGAACCTAGAAACACAAAAAAAAGCCTCATCAACAACCATTAAGTTCAATTGAGTTAGATTCCATAATCCCAACAACTTTGGAAAAAACTAAATAAAATGGTTCCACCGCCATCCTTGAGTACCCCACCAATGCTCAATTCCCCCAATTTCCCTTTCGAAATTCCATCAACTTTGAACTTTAAGGTGCCACTAAGATGTGCTATACATTTCTGAGCTTATTTATTTTGCTTTACTCTCTTTGGTACCATTGTTGTGTTTGGTTGGTTACAACAATCCACAAAAGAGTTTACATAGTCCAACCATTTTGCTTTGAACCACCATGCCACATGTACCTTCACCATATAAATAACTTGTTCACTATCCTAAACTTTTCTTTTAAAAGTCATATCATTATGGTGTAACCAAATCGACCATATAATTGTAAAGAAGGCCATTTTCCACATGTCAAGACATTTCGCCTTAATGCTTGTATTATTCCACACAACTAGCGCACTTATTGCTTTTTTAAAAGTGACTCATGTTATATTTTCCATGTTTCATAGCATTCAAAAAACAAGTGCTTCGTTGTTTAATTTTCCTTCTTGCATGGAAAACATATAGCTAAGTCTCTGTTTAGCACCCTTCTCCTTACTAGCTCATCCTTCACCATTACTTTACCTCTCATAACTTGCCAAACAAACACCTCCACCTTTTGTCATGCCTCAAAATCGAGACATGACTTGACCATATTACCTTGAGACTAAGCCCCAAAGTAATATGAAGCCTTTCTATGTAACAATTCATAAATAATTCCTTGATCGAAGTCATATTAACAATTCTGTTCTAATATGTTTTGTTCTAACATATTGACATAAATAACAAGGCTCCAAGATGATTAATTAAATAACTAAAACTTAAATATCAATTAGACATAATAAAAGTTTTAGCTAAGCTATTAATGTATTGACACTAAAGTAAACTTCTCAAATTGTTCTCTTAGCTTCCATAATTCTAAAACTCTCATTTCTAGTCATCTACAAAAAATGTAAGTAAAGGACTGAGCAAACCATGGCTCAGTAAGTATAGCCATACACACTTTATTGGATCAAGCATCATTTTCAATATATCATATAGATTATTCAAGAGCATTTTGGATTTCAATAAATCATGCTTTCAAAAGGAATAATCTTGTAAGTTCATAAATCATTCTAAAAATATCATTTGAGCAAATCATAGATCCAATCTTTCAAACTCGTAAAGTTTAATCATCTCTAGCTATGGTCACTATTATAACCTATGACATAGCCGTATCGACAAATCATTCTCATGATCATTACTAACTATTATAATCAATTGGTAAAGTTGTATGCTAATTACTATAGCTCGCTAGTAGGGTCGTAAAACTAGTTCTGGTATCTATTATCCCACTTCTCAAGGATTATTTCGTAGCTCTTAAAACATTCTTTAAAGATGATCATAGATTTCATTTTATTCATAAACCGATACTCGTCACATGAATAAATCAAAACATTCATAAATCATTGTTCATCATATGAATAAACCAAACTAAAGAATAATCATATGCTTGACCCTATTTTGAAAATAATGAAATAATATGTTCAATTCTTTCAAGCAATATATATATATATATAGTAGTTTCAAAACAAGCAAAGTGTGTGAAGGTATACTTATCTTCTTTCACTCTAACAACTCGCTTTCTCCCAAAATAATCAAAAGCCTAATGACAATAATTTAACTATATTAGAAACAATCTAACTCTCTAAAATCTATTTATCACCTAAAACTACACAAAATAATCTAAACTCTCATAAATCAGAAATCTAGATAGTTTGCACATCATTCACTAAAATGACTATATTTTAAGCTACAAAACTTGAAATTGAGATTTGTTTAATGTGTTGAAAACTAGACTTAATAGGCTTTCTATCCATATAAATCTAAACACTTATTTCAATATAGGAAAAGTGCACAAAATTTTTTAAATTTCCACTAGTGTTGCTGCTAGATAGTTTGCACTGTCTTTACAAAAACAAAATCATATCTTTACATAGGAACCTTGGAATCCACTTTCATTTAGTTCATTAGAAAATAGACTTATGTAGCTTTCCAACATATATAAATCAAATATAAAAACTTCCATAAATTAGTGATTTATTATTGTTTTTGTGCTTAGTGATTTATTGTTGAAAAATTGTTTTTGATGCTAGGAAATACTTTTGGATGAAAAAGCTTGATCTTAATACCTAGAATTTCAAAAAAAATTTTATAAGTACCAATTCATCCCCTTTTTGGTATAATCCACTTTAAGACTTCTACACTAACAATTGGTATCATAGCTTAGTCTTAAATTTTGTAGGTCTAGTTGCCTTTAAAAGATTCTTTGTAAAAGCTCAACTCAACAAAAATAGAGGCTACGACAACGGTGATTGGTGAAGGGCAATCGATCCAAAGGCCACCTTTTGTATAGGTAATAACTATGCTTATTGGAAAAAAGGCATGGAAATATTATACAATTTATGAAATTAGATGTTTGGAATGTCATATTAAATGATCCACAAGTTCCATAAAAGGAGGTAGATGGCAAAGTAGTTATTAAATGTAGGAAAGAATGGGATGATAAAGATAAAAAGTTAATTCAAATAAATTGTAAGGCTCATAACACTTTTCTTTGTTCTTTAGGAACTATTGAGTTTAATAAAGTGTCTATGTATGAAAATACGAAACAAATTTAGGACACATTAGAGACCACCTGTCACAACCCGGAACCTCCCTCGGGCTCATGACAATCGCTGCGACGTCCCAATTGACGCTTATTATCCAAAATGCCAATCAGAACCCCGTAAGGCTTACATATCAGTTTCTTGCCTTTTCTGTGAGCAATTGTTTTTAAACATTCCATTTTAAACAATTTCCAGTAGTTTCCTACTCAAGTAAATCAAAAGACAAAAATATTTTAAAAGGATTTATAGATAAATATCACTATTCAAAATATTGATTAAAATATAGTATTTTTTTTATAAAACAATATTTATAGAAACACGTGTAAGAAATCTTTTGTAACGTGTAAGTAAAATAAATTCACACATACAAAAATTTACAAAGTTATAATGTACAATAATGGTTACAATGACAAGTGGCCCAAAATACACCCAGTGTTGGTGCTAGAAACCTACTGTCTATGTGGTAGAGATGTCAACTGGAATCCTCGACAAAATAGGGTATCTACAAGCTACCACAAACCTGAAATGTTTGGAAAGGAGGTGGGTGAGATTTTGCAATCCCAATGAGTAAACAGACATTATCATAAATATCTAAAGGCGAGTAACAGAGAGGCAAGTTTAAACAACAAATCATAAACCATTTCATAATGTTTTCAATTTATTTCTTAAACCATAAAATATTTGTAATTTACCAAAACAATTGTTAAGGCTTATGTCTTTTATAAAAGAAAACAAGGCTCAAGCCAAAACTAATCCTCGGGGATACCTTGGTCGAGGCATCTAACCGAGTCCGCCAAGGTTGTTATAACATTTACATGTGAAACACATTTTTATTTTTAAAACAAGTCGTTCCTTGGCGTTGGTTGAGTTACACATTCACGTGGGGGTTCGACGTGAAGTGAGCTCTAATACTACCCCGGGAGTTACCCTCCTCACCTCTACAATCGGAGTAACTATATAACCGGGTTTACCGTGCCCCTCTAATAGGCAGTCCATGGAAACCCATCACTGCAGTGACTAACCCACCAATTTTAATAAAATTTCGACAGTATAACGTGGCTTTTATTTATTTACCCAGCCTGCATAGTAAAAATAGCTTACATTTATTCCCAAGGCAATTATAAAATATAGCCACATATACTCATATATCATAAGCCATTCATAGTAAAATATATATATTTCAAAATAATTGACAGCCTCCAATTACTCAATTTCATAATCCACACAATATATTTTTATTTGTCACATTTATTTGTAAAACATCAAAAATCCCATTTTAATCTCATTTTCATTTCATAAAATCCATGAAGAGCATTTAAAAATAAACTCTAGATAATTTACAATAATAATAGGTTTACTCACCATTTGTACAGATGAAATGCTTCTTAGGTGCCCCGATCACTGTTGGTCGGGTACGACTTCCTTGCCTTTACCGGAAGGCTATCCTCTTAGACACATTGCAAAATTTACCCAATTCACCACATTGATGCTAAATCACTATATAATTGACTTAAATCCTATACTAATGCATGGTATGAAATGCAATAGCCTAAAACTGCTTAAACGCGGTATTAATCTATTTTTGACACTTTACCCGAACAATTACTAACGTGCTCCATTTTAGCTCTAAATCGTCCCATTCTCTCTCCAACATTTTTAACCATTAAATATCAGCCAATAACCTTCTAAAATCACCAAAATCAGTTCACTTTCCTCCTTGGAAAATTCGGCCAAAAATGGGACATTAACTCGGTAAATTTTTCACTTTGTTTTTCTATCACATTTAACCATTTTTCATCATTTTCTCTTCATTTCTCTTGGAATAAAAATCAGATTATCATCATTGTACCTCATTGTAGATTTGGCCAAGGGTGGGTATTGTGAAAATTTAATGCTTTCTTGCCCAATTTAATTTCTAAACACATTGAACTAACTAAAACAATCAATTTAACTAAAAATCAAAACCTAAAAATTTCAATTTCTCCCCCCTTGAAATTCGTCCAGCCCTTGATGTCACTTTTAGATCTCTCTGATCAAGCATGCTAAATGGAAACAAAGGCATAGGAAAGGTAGAAATCAAGCTAAAGTTGAAAAATCTTACCGTTAGACGCATAAACGGATGAAAAACGTGAATTCCCCTTTGAATTTTTCTAGTTTCCCATTGTTTTCTTTGTTTTCTTCCTTTCCTCTCTATTTCCTCTCTTGTTCTTCCTTATGGCCGGTCAGCACTTAAAATGGGGTTTAAATGGGCTGACTTTTCATTAAAATAATATTATATCATTAAAAAAATGCCACGTGTCACTTTCCCATTGGTCCATTTTTAAAATTTCATCCATTTGTTTCCAAAATTTCACCATACACTTGTCCCACATATCCATAGCTTAGATAAAATTCTCAGACTTATCCAAAGTCTCGGTGGAGTAATTTTTGAAATTTACACTTTTACCCTCGTAAAAGTGAAAAATTACATTTTTGCCCAAAAAACTGAAAAATTGCCCATAGATATATTTTTCATCCCTTATACTCATACCATTCTCCAATTTGTCAAATTTGATCTAAATTCTCTCAAAATCTCAAATTTTGTTTGCGGGTGGCAAAATTATGATTTTGCCCCTACACTCCATAAATCACCAGAATTAAACTTTTTCACTTCCTATCATTAAATTATACTCCAAATAGTTAATCTAGGTCAAAATTTTCACTCCATTATCAAATTATTATCTTAGGTGGCAAAATGACGATTTTACCCCTGAACATCAAAATGTTCAATTTTACCCCAAATGCACCCTTGAACTCTGAACAATCATTTTTAGTCATTCCTGGACTACATAATATTAAATTTCATCATACGATTCCTATTTGAACTAGTTCGAGGTTATATCAACTCAAGGGTAGCGTTAGGTACAATACCGGGTTTCGTCTATTCTGAAGTGCTTTCCTAGCATAATAACATGCTACTCAGTGCATGTATGTCATGACATGTGTTTATAGGGTTGGGTTTTACACCACCTATGAAAGAACTAACCAATTCAAGGAATCTAAAATTGTATTGCCTACTCATGATTATGAGCTTTTTAGGATGAAAGAAGATAAGTCCATAAATATGATGTTTGAAAGGTTTACTAGTATAGTTGGAGGTTTAAAGGCTTTAGGGAAAGACTTTCCCAATGCCCTAGTTGTGAAGAAAATCCTTTTTAGCTTACCTAAATTTTGGAGACTCAAAGTAACAACTATAGAAGAAGCTAGGAACCTCAACAATTTTAAGCTAGAAGAGCTCATATGTTTCCTTCTGACTTATGAGATGATATTTAAATATGATAGTGAGAGGAAAAACCAAAGAAGGAAGACGTCAAACAAAAAGGAATAGTCCTTAAGTCCTTAGTTGAGGAGGATGAGAGAAGCACTAAAAGTGATAGTGAAAATGAATAAGATGTGGCTATGTTAGCTAGAAAGTTTAATAGGCTCATGAAGCAAAGCTAGAGAAATAGGTAACCTATAAAGAGGGTTGTGCATAGAAAGAGCATACAAGAAATCATTTGATATGTTATGATTGCAAGAAGTTGAGACACACTAAATATTAATGCCCAAACAAGAAAAACACTTCAAGGAGCTTCAAAAAGAAAGCAATGATAGTAACTTAGAGTGATATAGATGACTCACAAGTTTAAGAGGATGATAAGGTCACAAATCTTTGCCTCGTGGCACTTGATGACTACAAGGTATTTCCTACCCTCTTATGATCTTGATACTCATGATGAAAATATTATACTTTTGGTGGATTGCAAGATGCCTTTGAAGAATCAGCTTTTGAATTTGAGAAAATGAATTTGAAACATAAGAAAATGATTTCAAAACTTAGTGTTGAAAATGAATTCTTGATGAAGGCAAAAGATGATTTGAAAAAACAAAATGAAATTTAAAGCTTGTCATAAGAAAATTGATGTTTTAGAAGAAAAAAAATTTAGATATGAAAATGAAGCTTGAAGATTTGACAAATGAAAAACAAAAGGTTTTCATGAATTTCTTGTTTTCAAAGACAACCAAATGCAATTATTGCATATTTCATGGTCATAATTCATTCATTTGTCCTATTAGAAAACATCTATCTTATAGAATTAGACAAGTATGGATTCCAAAAAGAACTATGTGTAATGAGACTAACCTTCAAGGTTCCAAAGAAATTTGGATACCAAAAATCATATGAGAATGTCTCTTATAGGTGTGCTAGAGCAAGGAGAAAAAACTTGAAGATTGGATGCTTTCTAGACACAACAAAATGAAAATGGGTGAATTCTAATACAAAGATCTTTTTATACTTTTAAAATTTAAAAATTTTTCTTGGTTGACAATTTCGTGAGATTGATTGGTTTGACATGATTTTTAAAAGTTGTTTGATTCTTCGATTGAAAATCTTGGTTGCTTATTCTTGCTTGAATATTGAGTGCATAATTCTTCCTTGAGCTTTATTGACAAATTTTGACTATGCAAAATTGATTTAAATGTGATAAATGTTACAAATTGCATGATCTTGGAGAAAGCATGAAGCTACTAGACTAAAATTATGCACTTATATTTGAACTTGAATATATCATCATTTTCCTTATTTATTTTGTTTAATTGTGGAAAATTGTTTGGATACAATTTTCTCAAGTTTTGATTTGATTTCATATTACCTCTATGAGGAAAAATGATTTTTGAAAATAATCTTAAACATAAAAGGTTTGTTGTTGATGATATATTGTAATATGAGCATACTTGATGATTTTCATTCTTGTAGTCTAAACAAGGAAAATTGAGTTTAGAGAGTTGACTTGTTGATTTCCTTGTGTCTTTGATAATTTGACCATTTGAACAATCTTGATTCATAATTTAGAACTTGCTTGAATAGTTCAAATTGGTTAATGATGAGCTTGACATGAATTGACTACTTGAATTAATATGAAAAATACTTGTTATCCTAAAGCCTGTAGTGATTTATGATTTGAACAAGTTTGCATCATGATGAAAATACTTTTGACTTGTTCTTATTGGATGTGCATGATTATTTGTAGGTTTTAATGGTCCTAAGCGCATGTTTGGTACATGATTGAAAGATATTTGAAAATGACCCTTAGTATGCTTAAATATGATTAATTATGCTCACTGCAAATTTCATAAATCATTTAAAGTATAATTGAATGAAATTAAATGACTTTAAGCTCATAATTTTACATAAAGCATATCTAACTCAAATCTTGCATGTTTCTAGGATAATTTTTGAAAAGAAAAATTAAATGATTTTCTTGAAAACCTTTCTTATTTTTACTATGGTGATTGGATTTAATGCAAATAAAACTTGAACAAGTGTGCCTTGTGTTGAAAATTATATTAAGACTTGTTCTTGATGAAAATGAATGCATGAGTAAATGCTTGAATTTGTTGATCTTATGTGCTTGCATAGATGACATTATAGAAAGTTCATATGGTCATATTGATTAATCATTTCTTGAGGAATTCAAATATTAAGATGCTTGGTCTAGAATTAGTTTTTGACATATGCTTTATGATTGTGCTTAATTGATTATTTCAAAATTGATTTCTTGATTATGCAAATGGAATTGTTTATAATGAACACATTGAACTTCATGAAAAATATTTTTAGTTCATCTGTCATTTTAGTCAAGTCACATGCTTACATGATATCTCATCTTGCTTGACTTTAAGATTTGAAGTCTATAGCTTGACTTAAGTTGTGTTCTTGAATGAAAAACTTAAAGTGTCAAGTTAGATCATAATATATTATGATGATATAGTTGAAATATTTTTGAACATGCATTTAAATGTTAACTATGTCTTCCATGAGCTTAAATGATTGCATGATTTAAAGACTTTGTGTGCATCCAACTTAAGCTTATAAATTACCAATTGAATGCTCATTTCTTCAATTTTGACAATTGGTATTCATTGATGCTTGGATGCTTACTTTAGGTTTATTCATGAGTTGAGTGCTTTATTTCCAATATCTAATAACAAGTGGTATCACTCATTAATTATGGAACATTGAGAAATAGCATGTATCTTAAACTTTATTGATCATTCTTTTATGTATGCCCATGTTTTTGATTGAAATCATGCATGCATTTTGTTGAATGAATTGGAATCATGATTAGTGAAGATAGCCAAAAATCTTTCTTGCAATCATGCTTGTGCCTACTTGATCATAACATTTCTTTATATGATTGCAATATGTGCTAAATGCTTTGGCAATTCTTCATTCTTAATGATATTGTCTTATTGAGAAAACTTCTCTTTGAATTGATAGTCTTATAAACAATTAGGAGAAATCTTATTGAAACACTCATGAAAATATTGTTGAAAAGAGATTACCAAAAATGGCTAAATGATGACATACTATTGTTGAGAAAATTTTCTGTTAAATTGTTATTCTAATATATTTTAGAGATTTTCTTTAAAGTGTTTGATTGATAGTGCTTGGACAATGCATGATAAAATTTGAAACTAGTGCTTAATGCAAAATGATATAATAGACATGCATAAGAGCTACTATGCATAACTTTTTGAAATTATGAGTATTTAATGCATATATTGAATATTTATTTAAATACTCATGCCTTACTAGTTCCTTGAATATATGAGTATGAGATTGACATGTTGAATATCCATTGTAATGCTTTTAATTTATCCTCATATTTGTCTCATGATCCATCAAAAGGAAGATAAGATTATGCTTTAATGTAATTAACCATTTAATCCCTTATCTTTGTAGGAATTGATTTAGTGAATGCTTAAGGGGGAGATGGTCATTGACATTGTTTTATGATTCTTGAGCATTTGAAATCTTCAGCAATTACTTTGGTAAAATCTCAACAAGTTGTGTTCATCTATATTGGTAATATCTCTTAAACACCATATTAAATTTGGGTTTAATAAATGTATTACATTCGTGCTTGAATGATGATTGCTATGTTTTTCTACTATACTTGTTTGCATATAAATTTGTGAATATATTTTCATGATTGGTTGTGTATTCAATTTGTTTGTTTTTAGATAATTGCATGATTACTTGATTATTTAGTTGAATGAATATGTGGACATACTAGCACATATAGTTGCACACATATCACTAAATTATATGTAGACTTATAAATGCTTTATATTTGACTATCCTTGTCTACATATATGCGTATCCAACTTGAACTTAAAGGTTGAAATGCCTATGCTTTTGCCTATATTTATACATATCTATGTGTGGCATTCTTGATGATGACTTATATTGTGCCTTGATTGCAATGGTTAAATATATTTCTTCGTGCTTTAATTGAATATCTTGAGTAGAAATATATTACAACTTATACATATTGCTCCTTAGATGTGCTAAATGAGTATATTTTCCTATGCTTTGCATGAATATATATTAGTTGGGAATATATTTTGATTTAATGCTTTTATACTACGATGATTGGATATATTTCTTGATCTATTGATTGAATATTTGCACTCTTGATGATGACTTATATTGTGCCTTGATTGCAATGTTTAAATATATTTCTTCATGCTTTAATTGAATATCTTGAGTAGAAATATATTATAACTTATACATATTGCTCCTTAGTTGTGCTAATTGAGTGTATTTCCCTATGCTTTGCTTGAACATATATTGGTTGTGAATATTTCTTGATTTAATGCTTTTATACTATGATGATTGGATATATTTCTTGATCTATTGATTGAATATTTGCATAGAAATATATCTCAATGCTTTGATTTGATGGTTAGATATCATTATTGAACTTAATGCTTATTTAGACTTGATGATTATCACTAACCAATATTTCTTGAGTTTAAGTATTTAAAGTTCACACTTTTTAACCTTTTTGATATTACAAAAAGGGAGAGAAGGTTTATGAGCACATTGAAATGCTCTTATATTAGTTGAATTTGTCTTGAAAATATTTTTAAACTTCATGCAAAAATTAAGGAGGAGAATTTTTTAAAGTTCATATTCATTTCTTGTATCCTTCTCATTTATACTTAAATGTTTTCACCAAAGGCATAGAGACTAATTAAGTTAGGGGGAAGTTTTAAGAAATTTCAAATGCAATATGCTCATATTTTTGTCATATAAAAAAAAAAGAGATTATTAGCCTTGAGTTACATCATGTTTTGATTTGACAAAAATCACATGTTATCTTGAACTTAATGTTGACTCCATTAGTTTTTGATGATAGTAAAACATTCTCATTCATTTGTGTCTAATACCTTTACTTAACTGTGCAGGAAAATTAATGTATGAAATTAATCCTTCAAAGTATATATTAAAAGAAAAAGGCAGATAAAAATAATGAGACATGACTGATTAACAAGGAGGTAGCTCATTAGTTGAATAAGGAAGAATGTTGGTTGGCCAAGATTCAAATTGAAGAAATGACGGGCTGAAGAGTTTGAGAAACAGAGACAACTTAGTCAACCAAGAATTAGTCAGTCGACTAAGTGGTTACTGCCAAAACCGCCAGAGACAGGGAGTGAAAAACAGAGACAAAATTAGCCAACTAAGATATCGGGTAGTCGACTAAGAGCATTCTACCTGCAAGTTTGAAAGCTGCACTAAAGGACAGAGTAACGGCTATAACTGACTTCCAACTGTCTCCAACGGCTAGAAAACTGTCAAACTGCCATCAAAGATGTTTCTCCAAGTATAAAAGGGTCTTCCAACAATTAGAAAAAAGTTTTTAGAAAGTTTTGAATGAAATTTGAGCTATAGAGAGTTGAAAAACCAGAAAATCTTCACAGTACTTGTCTGCACTTAAACGCCCATCCTTTGTACTTGTACTCAGCACTCAACCGTGTACCATTCAGATCAACTTGTGATCATAGGTACTTTCTTTCACTTCTTTTCTTGTATTCTTAGAGTGAGGGAGTCACTCTAAGTGATTGTTTCAAGTTACGATTGCTTGAAAGTGTTAAGGTTTTAACTTAGCCTTTAAAAGTTAGGTGTTGGATTTTAGTTTATCTCGTGAAAAACTAGTGTAAAAGGTTTTGGTTGAGCCTTGTAAAAGCCATTGTAAAGCTTGGTGAAAGCTTGTGAATTTCACCAGTTATTAGTGGATTTGTTAGGAAAATCCTTGGTTGGATAATCAAGGTAGTGGATGTAGGTCTTGGACCGAACCACTCTAAATTGTATTGTCTTGTTTACTCTGTTTTTGTTGTATTTTCATTCCTTCATTTATCTCACCCTTATCTAAACTTTGAGACAATTTTTGAAAGAGCTAAATTGTGCTATTCACCCCTTCTCTAGCACATATTATTGGGACCAACAAGTGATATCAGAGCAAGTTCCCTGTTATTAAAGTCTAACACTTTTTGGGAGGATCCAAATGAGTCAACTAAAATTAATAGTGCCTGAGGGACAATCAATAGACAGACCACCTCTATTTGATGGCTCTAATTACCCTTATTGGAGCACTAGGATGTCAAGCTATATTAGAGCTATAGACTATGAAATGTGGGATGTCATAACTGATGGACCCTTTATGCCTTTAACCGTGAATGTGGTGACAAATGAGTTGATGCTTAAGCCAAGGTCTAAATGGATCGAGGCTGAAACTAAGAAAGTTTAAATAAATTTTAAGGCCATCAACACATTACATTGTGCCTTGACCCCCACTGAATTTAACAAAGTCTCAAGGTGTAAAACAGCTAAACAAGTGTGGGGGAAACTTAGAATAATTCATGAAGGGACTTCTCAAGTAAAGGAGTCCAAAATTGCCTTCTTAACACATAACTATAAAATGTTCAAAATGGAGCCTGGTGAAGACATCATCAGCATGTTTGATAGGTTTACAAACATTACAAATAAATTGAGTCAGCTAGGCAAGCCTATTCCTATACATGAATTAGTAAAAGACTGCTTAGGAGTCCACCAAAAAATTAGAAGCTTAAAGTGACAGCAATCCGAGAGGCAAAAGATCTAAATGTTATCACCTTAGATGAGATTTGTGGCCTTCTCCTAACTCATGAGCTGGAGCTTAAATAAGAAGAAGAAAAAGATAAAAGGGAAGCAAAGGAAAAGAAAAAGAGCATTGCACTTAAAGGCAGCATCCTTGAAAAAGAGTTGGAAGAGCTGTCATGTGATGATGATGAAGAGTTAGCTTTGGTTGCAAGAAAATTTAGAAAGATTATGGGCAGAAGAAACCGGAGATTAGCTAGAAGAGGGTTTTGAAAATATCAAGGTGCTTCATGGAAATTCAAAAATAAAAATGTCTCCATCAAAAAAGAGGAGTTACTCTGCTACGAATGCAAGAAACCTGGCCATTTCAAGTTAAAATGTCCATTGCTGAAAGATGAGACACCAAAGAAAATTAAAAAAATCCAAGAAAGCAATGGTAGCAGCTGCGTGGTTGGACAGTGACACTTCAAGCTCTGAATTTAAAGATGAAAAATCTAAGGTAAGAGTAAACCTTTGCTTGATGGCACAAGATGATGAAACTGAGGTATCCTCATCCCCCTGTGACATTTCTATTGATGATTTACAAGATGAATATGATAGCCTTTATGATGAATTTGAAAAACTTTTTTCAAAATACAAAACATTAAAGAAAAAGGCTACATTTCTTGAAAATAATTTGGATAAATTGAGACAAGAATTCAATTATGCTTTTGAGAATAGAAATATTTTGCAAATTGAGTTAGAACACTCAAAAGCATATTTTGAAGTTTTAAAATTGGAGCTGGATAATAAGTCTGATGTTGTGCAGAAATTACTTGAAGAAAACACAGCTCTCAAATGTTTGAAAAATGAATCTTCAAAAGGATATTCATACCACAATAAAAATTATGCTAATGCATTACCTAAATGCTATAATTGTGGTAAATATGGTCATTTATCATATGATTGTTTTAAGAAAAGAAATGTGCAGAAAGTTAGAAAAATTTGGGTCCCTAAAGGATCTTTTGTTGCAACTAACTCTCAAGAACCCATCAAAGCATGGGTACCTATAAAGAAAAACTGAAATTTTGTTTCGTAGGTTGAGCTACACGTAAAAGAGACATGTTCAAGAGCTCAACTAAAGAAGAAACAGCCTTGGTACATGGATAGTGGCTGCTCACGACACATGACAGGAAATGAAATGTTGTTTGCTCAACTAGACAAAAGAAAGGGAGGTACCGTATCCTTTGGTGATGATTCAAAAGGTAGAATTCATGGGATAGGTACGGTTGGTAAGAACTCCCAAACTCAAATTAGTCATGTGTTGCTAGTAAAGGGTCTAAAGCATAACTTATTCAGTATTAGTCAATTTTGTGACAAAGGATTTAAAGTATGTTTTGATTCAAACAAGTGTGAAGTAATTGATATAGGTATAAACAAAGTCTCATTTATAGGAAAGAGATTGAAAAATATGTATGTGATATTTCTTGAGGATCTTGAAATAAATGATGAAATATGTTTAGTTGCAAATGCTGATAGTGATAGTTGGTTATGGCATTGAAGACTAGGACACGTAAGCTTGCATACCATATCAAAATTAATTAAGAAAAATCTAGTTGTTGGACTGCCAAATATAAAATTTGAAAGTAACAAAATATGTGATGCTTGCAAACTAAGAAAACAAGTTAGAACATCTTTCAAGTCCAAGAAGATTGTGTCAACATCTAGACCTCTTGAAATGTCAAGGAGGAAAATCTTATGGCTTTGTAATAATTGATGACTATTCTAGATATACTTGGGTTTATTTTCTTGCTGACAAGAATTGTCACGACCCAAATGACTGGCGTATGAGCTCAATGAGCATAGCTCACTAAGCCCAAGCAAGCCTATCCATTTACCTTTGCTTAACAAATTTATCATATCATGCATACACACACACACACCTTTTTCCAGGTGTGAACATAGCCAAAACACAATGGCATTATCGATAATAATATACATGCACTATACTAGTAATGTATTTAGCAATTTACATTGCATACACATATTCACATTGTTAGATTGTATTCACAATACAAAACGACCCATGACTTCCAGCAGAGACATTTACAATAAGAGGGATTACTATCGAATGCTAGACACATACCCAGGAGATGCACTACGGGGACTCCTCGATCTAGGGTTCAACAGTCACCTGATCTGAAAACATGAATTTTTTTATAAAACGTGAGTACAATACTCAGTGAGTGAACAAGAAGGGAACAAGCATACCATAAGGAATGTTTATCGAAATCATGATGCATTCATTTTCTTAAAACCATGCAATTGTTTTAGCTCCTTTAAACCCCTCATGTAAACCCTACATGAGTAAATCACTTTACAAAAATTCATGCTCAACTATGGTACCAAAGAAATGGAAAATATGGCAAAAACCCACAAGTTAGCAAAATGAACAAAAAGTTTCTCGCTGTAGTGAACTTCATTCTCGCTGCAGCGAGAACCAAAACATCAAGGAAAAAGTCTCCTTTTTCTCTTAAAACAGGTCATTCTGCTAAAATAACAATAGCAACATGTAACACATGTAAACTTCCAAATTTCAACAAAACAAATGCTTACATATTTGCATTTACAACCATATACCCATCATCAACATGCACACCATCCCATTATCATCATCTCATATGCAACGGCTTATGTGTATATAGCCGAGTCAGCAATGGCTTATGTGCACTCCCACTCACACATAGCCGAGTCAGCAACGGCTTATTTGCACTCTTACTCGCACATAGCTGGGTCCAAATCAACATGCAAAGAAGCATCCAATGCATATCATGCATTTTATCATATTGTGATAACACATAAACCATTGTATAACACATTTTCATAATATAAAATCATTTTACTAAAAGCTTGTTCCCAAGGTACATTTTCTAAGACAAGTTGGATAGAATCTTTCATATTCCCCAAAACAAGTTTGAAATGCAAGTCCACTCATCGGTATTAGGAGTAGAAATACTCTTATTTTCAGTCCGCGAGTACAGTCCTTTACCCGTATCCAATGGCTCACCACCTAGCCATAATCCATGACACATATTCTAATTAAATTGTGTCTAACAATCATAAGCTATTTCAGGCTCGATATATATATGATATGAAATGAAAAATGTACGGGTAGCCATCTAGATCCACTATTGGCCTAAGTCGATTTTTCATCCGATAAATTAGCCAATGCATCCAATTTCACTCCAAATTAATCCATTTCTCCTATAATACCTTAATTTAGCACATACCATTTAAATAAAGCCAAATTCAGAATTAGAACCCTCACAATTCCTTATAGAAAAATTCGATCATTTGGTGCACTAGCACCGAAAAGTTTTTACATAACCGTTTCACCTTAATTCATCATTTTCCAAGCCATTTTCCTTGAAATATAAACAATCCCCCATTGATATTCAGCCCCATGGTTCGACCAACAAGGAACCCTAGAGAAATTGAATATTTCTTTTGTGTTTTTGTTCATAACCATGCTTAACTATCCCTAAACACTAACATAGTCTAAAATCAAATTATTCCAACAACAATTCCTCTTCCATACCCATTTTTCAGAATTGAATTCATCATGATAACTCAATATTCAACCATGAAAATCAAGAACAAAAGCATGGGTAAGCTAGGTATCAAGGAGAATTAAAGAAATTCTAACTTACCTAACTTGTTTCCTTGATTTCTTCACTTTTTCTTTAAATTTCCACCTAGGTTTTCTTGTTTTTACCTTTGTTCTTCCTTTGCTCTTGTTGCTGGTTGCCTAGGCAGAATATGGTGAGAGAATTGGGGATTTAATGGGCTGATTTCTATAGAAAATAATAAAATAATCAAGCATGCCACGTGTCACATGCTTATTGGCCCAATTTTTTAACTTTTTGACTTTTTCTTCTTAATTTTCCACCACAAATATTCTGGTACTTATCCAATCCTACAAAAATTAAAATCCCTTGGTCTTGACAAGTGCTGGGGCAAAAAATTTACCGATTTGCCTTCAGGATGAAAAAATTACGATTTTACCCCTATACTCCAAAATGTACCGAAATCACATTATTTCTACTTTTCAACCTCAAATAACACTAATATTGATCAAAATTAACCAAATGGGGCAAAAATCATTTGATAAAAATTCTCGTTTAGTTCTCTAGTGTCTAAATTACCATTTTGCTCTTGCACTCCAAAAATACCGAGAATCACAATTTTTCACTGCTAAACATCATTTTATACTCCAATAATCATAATTATATCTCATATAATTATTCTTGGTCAAATGTGATAAAATCTTGGCTAAAAATCTCCATTTTATCATCAAATGATAAAATAACCGTTTTGTCCCTAATCGGTCAATTTTTCTGATGGACTCCAAACTGGACCTTGAACTCCGAATCACTATTCTAAGCCATTCTGTGAGTTTTAAAATTTTCAAATTCCTCTTAAAATTTCTATTTGAACTAGTTCAAGGCTCGATTTAACTTAGTTGTACCACTCGGTATAATACCGTTTTTTAATCGAGCTTGACAGGGTCTCACAAGAATGATGCTTTATCAGCCTTCATAAGTCATTGTAGGAAAGTAGAAAATGAAAAAGGATTAGCCATAGTTAGCATAAGGAGTGATGATGGAGGAGAATTTGAAAGTGAGGAATTTGAGAAATTTTGCAATGAAAAGGGGTTGGATCACAACGTCTTTGCACCTAGAACACCCTAGCAAAATGGAGTTGTAGAAAGGAAAAATCGAACCTTAAAAGAAATGGCTAGGACTATGCTATGGGAGAATAATCTACCAAAGTATTTTTGGGCTGAGGTAGTGAACATAGCAGCATATATACTTAATAGAGTCTCAATAAGACCCACGTTATCTAAGACACCTTATGAACTCTACAAGGGTAGGAAACCAAACATTTCTCACCTAAAGAGCTTTAGTTGTAAGTGCTTCGTATTGAACAATGGAAAACAGCCCCTAGGGAAGTGTGATGCAAAGAGTGATGATTTTCATGCTGAT
This sequence comes from Theobroma cacao, assembly GCF_053813885.1. Lineage (NCBI taxonomy): Eukaryota > Viridiplantae > Streptophyta > Magnoliopsida > Malvales > Malvaceae > Theobroma > Theobroma cacao. The sequence continues at coordinate 11,819,277 of NC_142646.1, forward strand.
TAAGAGAATTAGCCTTGGAAAATGAAAATGAAACTTGTGAATTTCACAAAAAATCACCAAATAATAGGTGACATTTCACAAAGAGTTAGAACTAGGAAAGCAACAAGAGAAACTTGTGAATTTTCAGCCTTTATATCTCAAATTGAGCCTAAAAACTTTGAAGAAGCTGAAAAAGAAGAAAATTGGATAATGGCCATGCAAGAAGAAATTGATCAATTCACAAGAAACCGTGTATGGTCATTCGTACCTAGACCTTCAAATCACCCTATTGTTGGCACCAAATGGGTGTTTAGAAATAAGGTAGATGAGTAAGGAAATGTAGTTAGAAATAAAGCTAGATTAGTAGCACAAGGTTACAATCAAGAGGAAGGAATATATTATGATGAAACTTTTACACCTGTAGCTAGAATTGAAGCCATAAGGTTGTTGTTAGCTTTTGCATGCTTTATGAATTTCAGATTGTACCAAATGGATGTAAAAAGTGCATTTTTAAATGGAATCATTCAAGAGGAAGTGTATGTTGAACAACCTCTAGGTTTTGAAGATGTTGAAAAATCAAATTATGTTTTCAAACTTCATAAAGCCTTGTATGGATTGAAACAAGTGCCTAAAGCTTGGTATGAAAGGCTTTCAAAATTTTTAGTTGAAAAAGGTTATATTAGAGGTAATATCGATACTACATTATTTATTAAAAGATATTTAAATGATTTAATTGTTGTACAAATATATGTGGATGATATTGTATTTGGTGCAACTAATGAGGCATTATGCAAGGACTTTGTTAAAGAAATGCAGGGTGAATTTGAGATGAGCATGATGGGAGAGTTGAAGTACTTTCTTAGTCTTCAAATTAAGCAAAATGAGGAAGGGATCTTCATTAACCAAGAAAGGTACACTCAAGATATGCTCAAAAAGTTTGATATGCTGAAACTAAAATCAATCTCAACACCAATGAGTTCATCCACAAGACTTGATCTTGATGAAAAAGGAAAAAATGTAGATCAAAAGCTATATAGAGGTATGATTGGTTCACTACTTTACTTAACAGCAAGTAAACCAGATGTTCAGTTTAGTGTGTTTGTGTGCTAGATTTCAGTCACAACCTAAAGAATCATACCTAACAGCTGTTAAGAGAATCTTTAGATACCTCTTAGAAACTCAAACTTTAGGCATATGGGATTTTAGAGAATTAACTTTTAGTTTGGTTGGATATTCAGATGTTGACTTTGCTGGCAGCAAGACTGATAGGAAAAGCACCAGTGGAACATGTTAATTTCTAGGAAACATGCTTGTATCATGGTCCAGCAAGAAACAAAATTTAGTAGCTTTATCTACAGCTGAAGTAGAGTATATATCATTAGGTAACTCTGTGCACAAATTCTTTAGATTAAACAATAATTGAAAGACTATGGAATGACTATGCACAATGTACCAATATATTGTGATAATATAAGTGCAATTAATATATAAAAAAACCTTGTGCAGCACTCTAGGACAAAGCACACTGAGATTAGACACCACTTTATTAGAGACCATGTAATGAAAAATGATATTAAGATTGAATTTGTCAACACTTTATATCAACTAGCTGATATTTTTATTAAACTATTGAATGAAGATAGATTCTATGAAATTAAAAGGAATTTAGGTATGATTAGTCAACAGGAATTGTGAGAAAATCTTTGGTTCACGTACATGAAACAGAATGCATTTAGTCGACTGAGACGAATCTTAGTCAACTAAGAGTGTTTTGGTAGCATTAAATAATAAGACTTAGTTAAAATAAGGGCAGGAGGAATAAAATAATGGGAAGAAATCGCCTATTGGGTAATAAAGTAAAGAGAAATGTTGCCTAAGGTGAATAACTAAAATTTAGAGGGAGTTTTGAAATATTGAGCAAATAGAATAGGGCAATATTTAAGGGGGAGCTGAACGGTTTCTCTAAGAGGAATTAAAAACGGCTGACAACTTCTCTTTCTCCACTTTTCTCTCCCTTGAAACCCGAGCCTCTGAAATTGAACCCATCTCTTCACATTTTCTTTTAAAATCTATTCAAACCCTTTGCCATTTAGATAAAACCCTTGTCAGACAAATTCTTAAATCAAAATAGGGAGATCTCCATAGAGCAAAGAAATCGTAGAAAAGAAGAAAGGGAAGAGACCACTAGAAGAAGGGACAGAAATGGAAAGTCTGAAGAAGAAACAAAAAATCATGTCTGCATCAGTCAAAGAGATATCGAAGAAACTAAAAGAGAAAAAGAAGAAAATGGAAAAGAAGAAGGACAAGGAACCTGCACTCAAGAAAGGTACTAATTCCTCGTATTCCAAGTTCAGAAATAGATTGCATGAATTGAGGTTCAAAAATATTGAGAATGCACCAATTTCCTGTGGGAAATATATTGGCTGGAAGAGTTTTGATGAGAACTGAGAGATTCAGACTAGTTTATCCGACTATTTTGATGAACAAAAACTGAAAAAATATAGCTCCTTTAAGAATAGATCCTATAGTGTAAGTCTGGTAAAGGAATTCTATTTTGGCATTACTTTAAAAGAAAAGGAATTAGAGGATTTTGATGATTATGTTGAAGATGGTCTGAATATATATTTGAATGGGAAATAATTTGTTGTCACTGTTGAAAATTTAGGAAGCTTACTAAAAATCGAGTGTGAAAAAGGTGAGTATGAATTCCCAGAAAAGTATGATTCATCCTCATTATGGGAAATCATCACCAGGAGAAAGGAAAAGTATTCTTTAAAGAGCAATTTAGGTCTGAGAATCAGCTCCTAGATTAGGATTTTTCACTACCTTATAGCAGCAAACATTCAAGGCAAAAGTGGAAGTTTGAGTTACATCAGCCTTCAAGATCTTTGGCTGATGGAACATGCCTTTAATGGGGTTGCTCTGAATATGGGCAGGTTCATGATAGAAAAGATGAGAGGAGCTTGCAAACTTGATAAAGTCAACCTGCCTTATGGAAATGTCATAACATCCCTTGTCCAGAAAAAGGGAGTCTAGGCCAAAAGGTATTAAATAGACATGGTGAAGACCAGAGATTAAGCCATTTACTATGGCAACTGGATCAAAATGGGATACAAGTTGGATGGTCAGAAATTCACTAGAACACCCAAAGTCTCTACTATACCAGCACCAACCAAGGCATCATCCTCCCAATTCTCTAGTGAAATAATCTTTAATCTTTTGATGAGGATAGATGGTAAGCTCACTAATCAAGGAATGAGATTATAGAAGATTGAGGAAAGGATAGCTGAATTTGAGAATGAACTGAAAAGAAAGGAGAAAGTGTCCTCAAAACTTGCTGCTACAAACACATTTGAAACTCTAAGTATTGCACCAACACAACAAGGTGCTGAAAGCTCAACCTTGCAAGCAGAAGGATCTTCTGCTCATGGTCATGGCATTCAAGCAAACGATTCTCATCCTGGTGTGGAGCAACCAACTAAGGCACCATCTTCTGAACACCAGAGCAAGAACAAATTTGATCAAGAGACAGAAGTGACAGCTTTCGAGGATAAACATGTTCCTGAGAAACACTAGGCCTCCCCTCCCAACTCAGAAGAAATATCCAGTATGGATATTTTTCATCAAATAGTTAGAGAGGGAAAAGCTGAAAAAGACACTACTAAGATAGAAACTCAAAAGGACGGTGGAGATATAGGAAAAGGGAAGAAACCTGCATCAGCTCCTAAAGTAAAGATAAAATCTGGGAAAGAAAAAGCCACTCAGCACCAACAAAGGGAAAACCACCAACCAAGGGAAAGAAGACTATGGCCACCAAGACATCCTTTCTCAAGAGAAGAAAGTCTTCTAGGTTGGCAGAAAAATTCAGACCAGTTTCAGCCTCTTCTCCTCAGAGTCTAGTCCCTGTCTCAGACAAGTCATCACCAAAACCTTCCTTTAGAAAGTCATCACCTTTTCGAGAGCCTTCTCTGTAAAACCCGACCCTATAAATACATGTCATGACATACATGCATTGAGTAGCATGTTATTATGCTAGAAAAGCACCTAAGAATAGACGAAACCTGATATTGTACCTAACGGTACACTTAAATTGATTTAACCTCGAACTAGTTCAAATAGGAATTGTAGGATGAAATTTAATATTTTATAGTCCAGGAATGACTAAAAAATGATTGTTCGGAGTTCGAGGGTTCATTTGGAGTAAAATTAGAAATTTTGATATTCAAGGGCAAAATCGTCATTTTGCCACCTAAGATAATAATTTGATCATTGAGTGAAATTTTTGACCAAGATTAACTATTTGGAGTATAATTTAATGATAGGAAGTGAAAAACTTTAATTCTGGTGATTTTTGGAGTGTAGGGACAAAATCGTAATTTTGCCACCCACGGACAAAATTTGAGATTTTGAGAGAATTTAGATCAAATTTGACAAATTGGAGAATGGTATGAGTATAAGGGATGAAAAATATGTCTATGGGCAATTTTTCAGTTTTTTGGGCAAAAATGTAATTTTTCACTTTTACGGGGGCAAAAGTGCAAATTTCAAAAATTACTCCACCGAGACTTTGGATGAGTCTGAGAATTTTATCTAAGCTATGAATATATGAGACAAGTGTATGGTGAAAATTTGGAAACAAATGGATGAAATTTTAAAAATGGGCCAATGGGAAAGTGACATGTGGCATTTTTAAATAAAATAATATTATTTTAATGAAAAGTCAGCCCATTTAAACCCAAATTTTGAGTGCTGGCCGGCCATAAGGAAGAACAAGAGAGGAAATAGAGAGGAAAGGAAGAAAAAAAGAAAAACCAAAGAGAAACAAGAAAATTCAAAGGAAAATTCACAGTTTTCGACCGTTTACGCGTCTAACGGTAAGATTTTTCGATTTTAGCTTGATTTCTACCTTTCCTATGCCTTTATTTCCATTTAGCATGCTTGAGGAGAGAGATCAAAAAGTGATATCAAGGTCTGGACGAAATTCTAGGGAAGAGAAATTGAAATTTTTAGGTTTTGATTTTTAGTTAAATTGATAGTTTTAGTTAGTTAAATGTGTTTAGAAATTAAATTGGGCAAGAAATCATTAAATTTTCACAATACCCACTCTTGGCTGAATGCTCAATGCTGTACAATGATGATGAATTGATTTTATTCTAAGGGAAATGAAGAGAAAATGATGAAAAACGATTAAACGTGATAGAAAAACAAAGTAGAAAATTAACCGAGTTAATGTCCCATTTTTGGCCGAATTTTCCAAGGAAGGGAGTGAGCTGATTTTGTTGTTTTTAGAAGGTTATTGGATGATATTTAATGTTTAGAAATGTTGGAGAGAGAATGGGATGATTTAGAGCTAAAATAGAGCGCGTTAGCAATTTATCGGGCAAAGTGCCAAAAATAGGTTAATACTGCGTTTAAGCCGCTTTAGGCTATTGCATTTCATACCATGCATTAGTATAGGATTTAAGTTAATTATATAGTGATTTAGCATCAATGTGATGAATTGTGTAAATTTTTGTAATGTGTCTAGGAAGAGAGCCTTCAGGAAAAGGCAAAGAAGTCGTACCCGACGAGTAGTGATCGGGGCGCTTAGAAAACTTTTAGTTTGTACAAACGGTGAGTAAACTTATTATTATTGTAAATTATCTAGAGTTTATTTTTAAATGCCCTTTATGTATTTTATGAAATGAAAACGGGATTTTTGATGTTTTAGGAATAAATGTGATAAATAAAAATATATTGTATTGATTATGAAATTGAGTAATTGGAGGCTGCAAACTGACTTGAAAAATATATATTTTCCTAGGAATGGCTTATGAGAAATGAGTATATGTGGCTATATTTTGTGAGTGCATTTGGGAAAGTTATGTAAGTTGATTTTACTATGGAGGCTGGATAAATAAATAAAAGCCACGTTATACTGTCGAAATTTTATTAAAATTGGTGGGTTAGCCACTGCAGTGGCGGGTTTCCGTGGACTGCCTATTAGAGGGGCACGGTAAACCCAGTTATATAGTTGCTCCGGTTGTAGAGGCGAGGAGGGTAACTCCCGGGGTAGTATTAGAGCTCACTTCACGTCGAACCCCCACGTGAATGTGTAACTCGGCCAACGCCAAGGAACGGTTGGTTTTAAAAATAAAAATGTGTTTCACGTGTGAATATTTTAACACCCTTGGTGGACTCGATTAGATGCCTCGGCGAAGGTGTCCCTGAGGATTAGTTTTGGCTTGAGCCTTGTTTTAATAAAAGACATAAGCCTTAACAATTGTTTTGGTAAATTACAAATATTTTATGTTTTAAGAAATAAATTGAAAACATTATGAAATGGGTTGAAATTTATTGTTTAAACTTGCCTCCATTTTACTCGCCTTTAGATATTTATGATAATGTTTGTTTACTCATTGGGATTGCAAAATCTCACCCAACTCCTTTCCACCCATTTCAGGTTCAGTATAGACTGTAGATAGCTGATCTCATCGAGGACTACCATTGGATCTGCATTTTCCAAATCGTAGGTTCACGGTCCTCTTTACTTTTGTTTATTCGGGGGCCCTCTTGTTATTGTAAATTAAATTAAATATTTTGGCTTACTGTATTTCAGTATGTATAAATTTATTTAGCTTTTACGCTATAAAAATTATTCACGTATAACTCTATAAATATTGTTTTATAAGAAAATAGAATATTTTCCTTAATATTTCTTTTATTTTCTTATTATATTCAAATAATCGTAATTTCGTTTTAAATGAAGATTTCAGACTTTTAAACTCATTTTGAATATGAATTATGTGTTTTGTACTTGTATATTACGTTTTAGCCAGTTTCGAAATTTTTGAGAAAAAAATGACCAAAATACCCCTGTGTGGCGAAAATTTTATTTTGATTGTTTTTTATCTAAAATAGTATATATTCTCTAAAAACTCGATATTTAACAATGATTGCTCACAAGAAAGGAAAGAAACTAATATGTAAGCCTTGTGGGGTTTCGGTTGGCATTCCGAATAATGAGTGTCAATCGGGACGTCACAGTGATTGTCATGGGCCTGAAGGAGGTTCCGGGTCGTGACATTCTCCTTTTCCTCTAAACACTTTTTATGGCACTGAGTTCTCACCCTTTGACACATCAGATAAATAGAAGCCCCTTCCTTTGATGCTGACAAAAAAGAGGAGTAAAATGGCAAAACCAGGGGTGCAGGAACTAGAGAATAAATAAAACAAAATTATTAGGGTGGAGGAACCAAGAAGGAACTTAGAAAAAAAAAAGAAAGCAAAAATGAATTAGGAGTAGGAACTTAGAAAAATAGGGGATAGGAAGCAAAAATAGTTCAAAGGTAATTTTGAAACATCTTTTGATTAATTGCTATTTGTGTCATTGTGGCATTTGAATACTCAATTTTAATTTTGGTGTTTATATGGTAGTGTGAGGCATGAATGCTGATATATCTATGATGTTTGTTTGCTGAAAATTGAATGTTTGCTGATACTCTGCTATCCATGACATTTTAACTGTTGTTAAGAAAATCTGCTGCTAAACCATATTGAATTGCATGCTGATAGCTGCTGTTGTATGCTGATAATTGATCAACTTGGGATTACAAATAATTATGGATGTTGTGAATAGAGTGTTGACTGAATTATGAAGGGAATAGACAAAATCTGATGACTATATGCTGTTGACAAACCCTGCTGAATGTTCTATGAAAAAAAACTATCAACATTCATTGCTAAATCACCCAAAATTCTACACATGTGTATTCTCTAAATGTATAATGTCATTTTCTATATGACAAGAATAAAATTGGATGGAATAAATATACACACACTAAGGGGGAGCATATGCTTAGAGGGAGCAATCCTCATTTTCTGCAGAAAACTAAAATGAGTAAAAAGACACTATGCTGTTAATCAAGGAATGTTTTGTCATCATCAAAAAATGAGGGGATTGTTGACTCCATTAGTTTTTGATGATAGTAAAACATTCCCATTTATTTGTGTCTAATACCTTTACTTAAGTGTGCAGGAAAATTAATGTATGAAATTAATCCTTCAAAGTATATATTAAAAGAAAAAGGGAGATAAAAATAATGAGACATGACTGATTAACAAGGAAGAAGCTCATTAGTTGAATAAGGAAGAATGTTGGTTGGCCAAGATTCAAATTGGAGAAATGACGGGTTGAAGAGTTTGAGAAACAGAGACAACTTAGTCAACCAAGAATTAGTCAGTCGACTAAGTGGTTACTGCCAGAACTGCTAGAGACAAGGAGCGAAAAATAGAGACAAAATTAGCCAACTAAGATATAGGGTAGTCGACTAAGATCATTATGCATGCAAGTTTGAAAGCTGCACTAAAGGACAGAGTAACGGTTATAACCGACTTCCAACTATCTCCAATGGCTAGAAAACTGTCAAACTGCCATCAGAGATGTTTCTTCAAGTATAAAAGGGTCTTCCAACAATTAGAAAAAAGTTTTTAGAAAGTTTTGAATGAAATTTGAGCTATAGAGAGTTGAAATACCAAAAAATCTTCACAGCACTTGTTTGCACTTAAACGCCCATCCTTTGTACTTGTACTCAGCACTCAACCGTGTACCATTTAGATTAACTTGTAATCATAGGTACTTTCTTTCACTTCTCTTCTTGTATTCTTAGAGTGAGGGAGTCACTCTAAGTGATTGTTTCAAGCTAGGATTGCTTGAAAGTGTTAAGGTTCTAACTTAGCCTTTAAAAGTTAGGTGTTGGGTTTTAGTTTAGCTCGTGAAAAACTAGTGTAAAAGGTTTTGGTTGAGCCTTGTAAAAGCCATTGTAAAGCTTGGTGAAAGCTTGTGAATTTCACCGGTTATTAGTGGATTTGTTAGGAAAATCCTTGGTTGGATAATCAAGGTAGTGGATGTAGGTCTTGGACCGAACCACTCTAAATTGTGTTGTCTTGTTTACTCTGTTTTTGTTGTATTTTCATTCCTTCATTTGTCTCACCCTTATCTAGACTTTGAGACAACTTTTGAAAGAGCCAAATTGTGCTATTCACCCCCCTCTAGTACATATTATTGGGACCAACACTTAATGACAAGCATTTGGAATTGTCTCAAATATATTTTTAATCCTCTAAGGTTATATATTTGGTTGAAAAGCCATGCATCATTAGAAAACACCTTATAATCTTTCAAACAATGCATATGCAACTAAAAATGCAAAAGCAAACATGCCTTAAATTGTCATGTGATTATAGGAACAAGGGAAGGAAAAAGTAAATGGAGAGAAGTGTCAAAAACCTAAGGAAACCTTAAGACACAAGTCAAGAGTCGATCTTAGAGAAGCTCAAGTTGATCTAAAGGCTAAAAAAGAGTAAAACTTAAAGAATATAAAGCCATAGTCGACCTTGGAGTGCCTATAGTCAACCTAGTTCTAGAAGATCAAGAAAATCAAGTTTTAAACAAACATAGTCGACCCATGACTTAAGCATACTTGACCTTTACAAGTCAAAAGCACAAAAATGTTAACTTTACATAAACATAGTCGACTATAGAGGAAGCATAGTTGACTATAGCTATTTATACTTGCAAAAAACATGCTTTCGAGAGTTGGATTGACTTGAAGAAGGTTATACTCGACTATGGAAACCCTAATTTGAGAAATTTGAAGAACCTAGTTGACCTTAAGATTGTTGTAGTCGAACCTAAAGCTTCAGCAATGGTCAGATTTGATTCAAACTGGTGTCTAACGATTCTAAACTTTGCCTCAACTATAAATAGACTCATTTAAGACATATTGAAGAAAAAAAAACTAGAACCAAAGCTTTAAACCCTAGATAGACCTCCAAAAGCTTATCCTCACTCTTTAGCATCATTTTAGTATTTTACCAAACTTACAAAGTTGAATACTTGCTTCATATGAGCTAATTTTTCTACTCTCAAAACACCCAAGCTAAAATCTCTAGCATTTAGCTTTTGTGAGGAAAGTCTTTGCTATTACTCATTTGTACATACATCTTGTAAAGGTTCTAACTTAACCTTGATAAGCTATTTGTGAAAGTTTGTGGTTGAGCCTTTAAAAACCATTGTTCATGGGTTATCGCTTGATTTTGTTAAAAAATAAGAACCCCTTATGTTGGTCCCAAAAAGACTGCAAGAGGGGGGAGAGGGGGGTAAATAGCACTTTAAAAATATTTTGAAGGTAAATCTAGAAATTTGAAAACCATTTGGAAGATTTAGGATGGATGGTTGAGAACTTGTGAAGGTTAGTGAACATTAAGTAAAAAAAGGTTGAGAGAAGTGGACAAAACATAATATTTGTAGTGGTTCGGTTCTTTTGACCTATATCCATTACCTTGATTTTCCTAATCAAAGATTTTCAGTCCAACTTTACTAAAACCAATGGAATTAACAGCTTCCACTAATTTTTTACAAGGTGAGCTTCTAACCCATGCTTCAACCCTTTTACAATAAGTCTTAAGTTTACCTTAGCTTAGACTACCCCTTAGAATGTCTTGCACACTTTAAGAAAACAAGAAATTGAAGATAAAAGGAGGTACAAATGATCAGCTTACTGATCTAAGTTGTACAAGCTTCAATTCAAACACTTCCATAAAGATAGGAGTGGAGTACAAGTGCAAAAGAAAAGGTTTTTGCTCTTCTAAGCTCTTTCAAACTCTTTGGAACTTTTCTCTATGATTTTTAACTATTGAAGAAGCTTTAAAAACTTGAAAAGTCACTTCTAGTAGTTGAAGACAGAAACTAACCATTACAAACAATTTCTACTTGTTATTTTATCTTTTTGTGCTTAAATTCAAATGTGCAAACAGTGCTTCATTAACTGGTTAATGACAGGCTTTAACTAAGTAAGCTTTCTCTGACTTCCAAATTGCTTCTTTATGTTAACCAGTTAATGATGATTTTAACTTATTAATAACTTATGTTTTCAAGAACTTTTAACACTATTTTTCATCAATCATTCTTCAATTGTTTAGAGCTCCTACTAATTGATTGAGGCTTCTCTCTTTTCATCTTTAACTGATTAAGATGGGCTCCAACAAATTAAGAATTCTTCAACTTTGAATCTCTTGGTTTGGCATTTTTAGATGATCAACATCACTTTGAATTTTGAGTTTTGATGCTTCTAATGCTTCAAGTTTAAGCTTTAAGCAATTAGCCCCTTTGCTTAATCAATTAGTGAGCTTCTGTGTTTCGCTTCTAACACCCTCTTAATCAGTTAAGTCTTTTGCTAACTGATTAAGATGTTCTTGTCTTACTTTTGTATAACGCCTAACTTTTTCTTAACTGATTAAGGCTCCATATCAATTAGTTAACATTGTTCTGTCTTTATTAGGTTCTTTTTTTCTTTGCTTTTTTTACTGATTAACTTGTATTGTAATTAAGCAACGTTCTTGACTTGCTTCCAAACAACAAATATATTAAGGGTTTTAAACTTTGTCTTGCACACTTAAATAAAGTAATTAGACATCAATGAATGGGAATGTTTTGTTATCATAAAAAACACATGGAGTCAACACCTTTGTGGATTGTGTAAAGGTTATCACTTAATCCTATGTAAAAGCTATTGTAAAGGCTTTTGCTTGATACCGTTAAAGAGTGAGAATCCCTTTGTGTATTATGTGAAGGTGATCACTTTGTCTCATTAAAAAGAAAGAATTCTTGATAGTGGATTGAAATTCATTAGTTACTAGGAGAGTGGACGTGGGCATCAAAAAAGCCAAACCACTATAAATTCTTTGTGTCTCTCTTTAATTTTTTGCATTATTATTTATTACTTATATTTGCCTTAGAAAATAGTTTTATATTGAATTATTGTTTTACACTTAGAAAAATATTTTTCTCTTTACTTTTCATAGCTAGCATTTAACTTAGGAAAAATATTTTATCTTAGTATATTGTTTTTGTGTTTAGTGATTTATTGTTGGAGAATTTTTCGATGCTAGGAAATACTTTTGGATGAAAAAGTTTTGATCTTAATACCTAGATTTTCAAAGAAATTTTTATAAATACCAATTCACTCTCTCTTAGTATAATCCACTTTGAGACTTCTATATTAACAGTAATATTAGGGGATTAAAAATATATTTGAGACAATTTCAAATGCTTGACATTAAATTTAAGGTAACTTGTGATTTTGTCAAATCAAAACATGATGTAACTCAAGGCTAATAAGGTCCAATGTCTTGTGAATTTTATTTGATCTTTTAGATGACTGGGAATTGGATGATATATAAAGTTCTTGTTGATTGTTAAGTGTCTCTTTCTATTTAACCCCGTTTTTGAATATGCTCTAACTCTGCCCTTGCCTAGTGGTACCAAAGAAAAAAAGAAAAAACCACAAGTAAGTGAATGATATCTTCCTAAATTGGGACTTAGATATCCATTCCTCCCGCCCATTTACAGATTTACACCCTAATCCAAAATTCCGGGTTTGCTATATGTATAAGCCTGCTGCTACTGTAAATAGGCTGGCATGGTAGCTCCGTCTCGAATATCTGTCGTGAGTTCTTCAAGGTGAAATTTGCTAGTAACATGATCCCAGTTAGAGCAAGCATTCAACCGTGGTGATGACAGATTTACAGTAGTTTTATTCTGTGGCATAATTTTGGTACTATCATTTTCTTCAGATACTAATATTTGCATCCTTTTAAGCAGCAAATCGAAGTCATCTTCACACTTCACCAGGCTGAGCCGAACATATCTGCTTTCATCACCGAACAAGCTACCATCACGTCCGGTGACATTGACAGAGTTCAGCACCGCGTTGCAATCATTATCTTCTTCTCTTTCACACTTCAGCCATGCAAAAGCTGCCATGAGAACAAACTACTCGTTAGGTTTAGAAGTTCAGAAATTAATTAATTATCACCCACCACAGGAATATTTCATTTTATTATATATGATGGGAAAAGGGTTAATGATTACCTGGAGAAGGTTCCCTGACTTTTTGGTGGAAAGAGCAGCGTTTAGGCTCAAGTTCCTGGATTGAAAATCGTTTGGACATTGACATAGTTTCGCTCAACTTTCTCCAGCGGTTCCTCATTGTTTTGTATCCGAAGTCAAACATTTCCTTTCCTTCTCTTTCAAGGGCTACTTTTAGCAGCTTCAAAACCCTTAGTTGAGTCTCTCGAGGAACCCCATAGGTGCTTAGACTCATATATATTAACATCCTTTGATAGACGGTTTCATCTTTTAATATTGCCCATCTGCATAAGCAAACCCCAATAGCACGATTGAGTAACTTATTGCACCCCCAAAAGGCTTTGGAAGTAATTGAGTATTTCCATATCTAAAATCATCAGAATAGTAGAAAAGATTCTTACCCAAATCTGCTTCCGCCATGTCCAGTAAGCTTGGAGAGAGTGAATATCATGAGATCTTCATCTGCTGGAGCTGGGATAGGTGTATAATGTGGCCAATAATAGGCAAGATCATGAATTGTCTTCACAGATGGGCCTTGAAGAACTGCCTTCTTTAATTGGCCATCAGGATTGTTTGGGGAAGTCACAAGCTCGATAAAGTTCCCTTGAGAATCTCTTTCATTCTTGTACAATGAAGTATCTCCTTTGAACTTATAATCCTCAGAGTTGAAAAACTCAGTTTGTTCCCTGTAAACCTGTAACATAGTATAATTGCAAATTTAATTACGTGATAATTAATGACAATTAAATAGTATATCAAAAGCTACGAAATTTATGGGTTTCCAAGCTTACCGGATAGTATGGGGTTGATGCTACGACTATTGTAGGTGAAGATGGATCATTAGAGGAGAGGGCATGCACTGCTGCATGAAGAAGTTGGGTAGCACCAGCACCAAAAATGATGAACCTTCCATCAGTGACTGCATTTCCAATAACTGCATGAAGTTTCCTAATTTGAGTCTCGAGCTCTTTCGAGATGAGAGAACCATCATTGAATTCATAGCTCATGCGATGCCATCCAGGAAGTACAATGGTGCTACTAGCTGCATGCTTCCGCCAAAAGGGTTCTAAGAACATAGGATCTCCACTGCAAAGAATAAGTTAACAACAATGGTAATAACATTATTGGTACAAGATTCCCATAGTACTGACAGCTTAACAAAGTTCATATTCCTCTGCGATTGAAAGAGTAGTCAATTACCTATCTGCGTCAGCGATACAATCAGGTAAGAAGTCAGAGCAGTCAGGGCCTCCATAGCATGCATCGCACTCACAAACATGTTTTCCATGAAGAATTGATCCATCCAAGAAAGCTCTTCCATGACCTGAGCATGAGATGGCTGCCACAGCCTCAGCTTCTGCGGCAGCATTTTTAGTGTAACTTTGCTCCATCCCGCGATGGAGGTAGTGGCTAAAAAATAACAGATTAAGTATCGAGGAACAACTTAGAAAAATTGTATACTTGAAGCTAGTAATCTTAGCCATGCTTTTGCCTTTTTGTTTTTGCCGTTTTAGTCCTAAGTTTGTGTCATGGGCAGAACGAATAGCTGCTTTATATAGTTGTAGCAATGATGCTGCGGCTGCTACTGATTAAGATCACGTTTAAGATGGAAAACAAACTTTGATTATTAAAATTTGCAACACCCTCGAGGTTCAAACGCGGTTTAATTGTTCGAAATAAGACAAATAAAGTACTGATGACTCCATGCACCTAGGAAAACACAAGTAGACTATTATAATACATAATTGCTCCTATATAATTAATTAATTGTATTTACATACTAAATTCTAGGTATAGTATATAATCTGAAACCTTGTAGTAGTCAGACATAAGTTCTCAAGAAATGAAGAAAACATTGTTAACTTCGAAAGGTCCTAGGAAGGTTACCTAGTCACTGTTGGTTTGAGAGCTTAATTAATTCACAAAACGAAACTTATCCGGAAGAATCCTATAGCTTTCCTGTCTCTCTTTTAAATTTATTAATTCCCCTTTACCCAACTAGATATAAATAATTTCTTCCTTCAGGTTTTTTCCGTACTGGTCTATGAGTAAAAACAAAAAAGAATTAGGTAGAGAGATTAATATATTAGCAATATGCGCATGTTACGTTACCCTGTACCTTGAACTATATGTGTTATGTTCGAGATTAAAATCTATTCTTGAGCTTTCACTTAGCAATTTGAACTTTTTCTATTCTATCTTTTCATTTTAACCTTATAAGTTGGGCGGTTGTTGCTTAGTTTCAACTGGTTAGCTTAATTAGTAATAAGATATAAAATGCTACTTTCAATTGACGAAATTCGTTTTAACATGTGGGAAAAAAGTTTTATTGGTATAATATTATTCGAGTTTCTAATTAATTAATTGTTTGTTTTACTTGCTCTTAGGCCTAATTAACTATAAAAATAAACTGAGAGGAACATCGATCATACTCTTTATTACCCTATTTTGTTTCCAAATAATTCTTCATTCAAAGTATTCCTTGTTAGTTGCATTTGATTTTAAACATTACAAGACAGTCACTGTTTATGGGGATATTGTAACTAACATTTGAAATGGCAAAATAATAATCAAATTTCTTGAAAAGAGGAAAAGTTAACTTAAGATTATTAATTAAACTTGATTGCAGCTAGCAAGATGCTTATGCTTCCCTTTGCCAGGAATGGGCATCAGCTTTTGTCGTTTGGGGAAGAAATCTAGTGAAAGTGTGAAACAGGCCAGGCATTGTATCTACCAATAAGTTGACCCTGGACTTATGCTTCATATATAGATCATGTGTACAAATAATACAGAATTAATTTAAGAATAAAGATTTTATGTCTTGTTTGAGCTATTCAGATTATCCTATATTCGATATAATTTCCCAATTAGGTAGTTAAATAGAAGCTGATTTCATTTACAATGTTTAATTTACAGACATTAGAGTCCATACTAGATTGGATATTTCTACTTTTGGAACGCCTTGTTATTAAATGAATATATAAATCAATTCTTGATTTATTTGGTTGTTGAAATAATAATAAAAATAAAGCATCGTATGCTATGTATTAAAATTAAAATTTTACTTTATTTTATTTTCCTAAAACATTTTTTCATCTAAATGGCCGTGGTCTTTTGAAAAATGCCCTTTGCAATCTTTAGGCGACAAGTAAGCTAGTATTATATTTAAAAAAGAAAAAGTAATCTTTGTCACTTTTTGGGCCAAAAAACCTTCTGCTCATTTATTTTAAGGGAAAAAGCACGTCAACTGCATGCAAATTCGTAGTAGAACGTGCACGTTCATACTAAACTAAACACTATAGTTCATTGTCTTAGCAAGAATCCGGCTATATTATATCTGGCTTTATTTCCACGAAGCTGCAGGCATCCATCTACGGGTACTTTGTAGAGATTAATGCATATCCTTTAACAAAATACCCGCTATTATCTAACCCAATTATATAGAATTAAAAATATCCTATATTCAGGTTTAGGATGGGTTCTAGTAGTAATTTTATTATCCATATCAGGTCCGGGTACCACCTTTTGAGTACCCTAACCCGATTATGTATTATATAATATATTGTTAGCTTTAAAATGAATATAGTTTTAAAATGACAAAAATGATCAAAATTGCTTGAACTTATTTGAGTCATCTTTGGATATTTCTTGAAGTTATTGAACTCTTATACACCAATTTTTGAAATGCTTACAAGCTTAATTGATTTAGTTGTATGAGTATTTAACTTATTTGAATAAGTTGTATGACCTCCTTAACGTTACTTTTGAGAAGTTAAAGTGTTTGATTTCTAAGATAGGTTCATAAAGTAAAGAGTTTACCTTAAGATATTAAAGAAGGATCAAACTTCACAACACCAATCTTGATTCCAAGTTCAGATAGCATGAAAGGAGCAATTGGAAATTTTGTGTCATAACTTCTACACCGGATTGACATTCTAACCTTGAAGCTCAATCCTAAGTAAGCCTCGGGTTTACGATTGACACTAATGCTTGAAACTCAATCTTGAAGGAGAAACCAAGAAAATGCAAAGGAAACTTGGAGGATCGACATTGGGCAAGCCAAACTCAATCCTAGAAGGAAACAAAAGTGAGAAAGGCCCCTAAAAGCTTGGAGAATTGGCATTATCAATTCCAAGCTTGATATTTGAAGAAGGAAAAAAAGAACCAACTCAACTCTCAAGTCTAAGATTGATGTTGCTATTAAAACTTTGATCCTACAAGCATTAATTCGAAGATCAAAGGCAGTAAAGTTCTAAAAGATCGACCTTTACACCTCAAAACTCAATCCAAATTATCCGTTGGACACAAAATTCAAAAATGAAAATAACTAGTTTCTTCATCGAATCACCTCCAATGCCTCCAATTATAAAAAAGGACCGTTTGGGAGCATTCAAGCTTGTGGAAGAAAAGAAAAAAAAAACTTGAGAATCAAGCTTTGCAAAGAAAAGAGAGAAAAAGAGAAAAACCAAACAAGAACAAGCAATCACATTTGAGCTTAAAATTCTTTTGTACTTTCACTCTAATCTTTGTACACATTCTTACACTTACACATTCTTCCTCCTTTGTGCTTACTCATCAAAATCCGCCTTATAGAAGTATTCTTGCTACTCAAATTGCAAGATTGTAGAGGTTGTGCTGGCTCTTTGAAAAGGCATTGTGAAATGTTGTGCTTGCTCCTTGAAAACGCATTGTAAAAGATGTGCTTGCTCATTGAAAAGTGTGAAATCCCACCTTGAGTAAGAGGATAAGTTAGGAAACCTTTAGGTGAGCATATAAATTACATATTTTGAACATCAAACTTAGTTTTAACCTTCAAAAGAATTCATTGATACTTTTAGTTATCTGTCACTTTTGAAGTAAAAAATTTTCTAAGTTTGGAAGGGTGTGATTTTTATAGAACAATTATTTGGAAATAAAAAATGACGATAATGATTCTCTTGATTGTTAGATAACTAAAAATTGATTTTTTTTCATAATTTTTGGCATATATTTGCTCTGGTAAATGGGAGTCGCAAATTTAATTTCAGTTGAACTTTTTCGATTTTGTTTTTGAGACCAAAATTTAGATTTTGATTGTTTTGGATTTTAATTTTTTTGATATTTTTATTGAATCCAAATGGGGAGTTGTTTACTTATTTACATTAAATATCTTAAGTAAATGGAAATAAAAAGTAAAGAGGACATTTACTTAAATGGTTTAAATAAATGGAAAATAAAAAGTAAAGAGGACATTTACTTAAATGATATTTAATGAAAATAAACTAGGTTGGTTTTATAGGCAATCTGTCTCAGAAACTACATTTTGTTTTAAATGTATTGATAAATGTCCATGATGTATTGATACATTTAACCCAAAAAGGGTTTCTGTGGCTTTATGAATTGATTTCTTTACGTGCCACACAACTTGGGAGCGTGCATACTTTTATATTGTCTCTCGTATTTTGATAGTAAGTGATGTTTTCTATGATTGAACTTGGTTTTGCTACACTTGTTTTCGGCATCATTTTGCCAAGTGAAATATTGCACAATGATTTGACGACATCATTTTTACAAGGCACAAACATTCTATTTGTGATTTGATTTTTCTAAGATTATTACTTTTATTCTGGTTTTATCATTCAAATGATTTGCCTTAAGCTTGTTTCCCATCTACACCCTACTCACGAAGTTGATGATCACTAAGTCTGTAAGACTCATCCCCTTTATCTTCTTTTGCAAATAAGTGATCAGTGTAGGCGTGTTGTCTAGTGTATCTTAGTTCACTGTGATGTAGGTAATGGCATCTCCTAGCCCTCTACTCCGAGTCACTTCGCTACATAAAGGTCTTGTAGGGTACTAGTTAGACTTGTAAAAAAAATTGTTAATCTAATGGATATATATGTAGTACCTCGTATTTTGATACGATAGCTAATAAAGTTTACGGATGCCAATTGAGGTTGATTACTGAGTTAAAAAGGGTAATTCAGAAGTGAACCTGTGAAATCTCGATCTCCATAGGCACATAACTAGAAGTAGACGTGATAATGCGGACCAAGGGTAATTTCATCATTTCTCTTGATGAGCCCCTAAAAGTAGTTTTCTAATGTTATTAAGGTCCAAGTAGGCCTAAGGAATAGTTTGAGATAAAATATTCTGCATGCGAGAAAATAATAATAAAATAATAATATTTTTATCGAAGAAGAATTTGTAAGATAAAAAGTAATTCGGAAGTCAATTGAGGCATAATAAGGTATTTTGGGTGCCAAGGAGACGAGAAAATTTTTGAAATAAAATATTTATTTTATTAATAAAATAATATTAAAATATTAATATTTTATTCAGTGTCAAAATTTTTCATGAAGAAGGAGTATATGGTCAATCTAAGTGGGGAGGAAGAAGATGAGAGAATTTTGGAGAAAAATTACGCTAATGCGGCCACGTGTCTTTATTAAGTAAAGATAGCGCGGGCAAATAAATATTTTAAATATTATGGGGACACCGCGTTGGAGTACAAACTTCATACTTTGTTTGTACATGTGTAGAAGAAGGTAATAGAAGGAAATTGGAGTTAAATGAGTGTTGGGAGGACTAAATTAAAATGGAAGGAAACAAAAAAGGTAAAATAGTTATTTTGCACCCCGAGTCAAAATTTTAAGTTTTTGTAAACCCGAGTAGTTTAGATCATTGTGGACCTTGTCCCAGTGTCAAAAGAATAAAAAGATTGCACAAAAGATTGGAGAAGAACAAGTTAACTTGCTAAAGGGCATTTTCGTAATTTTTAAGGGAATTGGATAAGTTTGAGCTATAAATATTTTCTCCTTCCAGCAACTTCTTCAATTTCTAGTAGCTTCTTCTTCTTCCTCCTTCCATCTCACATTTGTTTCCCCCTTCATGGAAGTATGGTATGAAAACTTCATAACTTTCTCTCTCTAGCTCCAATTTTCATGCCTTTGTGCACCTTTTCATGGAACCCTTGTGCTCTTTCACTCTTTTACTTCAAAACCCTTGAAAAAAACCCACTTTCATACTTTCTCTCACTAGCTAGATGTTTAGAGAGAGAAAGAGAGAGAAAAGCTCCCATAATAGCTTGGAAAATTTATTGGAAAGAATTTCAAAGTTACAAGCTACCAAGGTGAGTAGTGAATTAGAATTTATTTTTTTGTGTGGGGAATGATTAGTAAGTAGACTTGTGAATGTTGTAGTTGAGGTTATCCACTCATTTTAGAGTAATTAGGGTAGTGAAGATAGATAGCCATTTAAATGGCAATTGGAAGCTAGCTAAGAGAAAGCTTTAGACTTTATAAGTATGTGAATTGACAAATTGGTGATGCTAATGTGATGATAGGTTCCAACGAAGCCCATCATCCCATTTGGACAATTAGGAAAGTTAGGATCGGCTAAAGGCTCAAATAATACCGGTGAGTGAACTTGCATTTCAAAATCATTTTGGGAAATATAATTGTGTTTTGTATGAAACATTTGAATGATTTATCCAGCTTTTCTTTAAAAATGTACCCGGGGAACAAGCCTTTGGTGAAGTGTTTTTATCTTGTGAAAATGTGCTATATAAATGGTTTATGTGTTATCACAATATGATGATATGTATAATATGCATTGGGTGTTTTTTTTGTATGTTGATGTGGACCCGGCTATGTGCGAGTAGGAGTGCGCATTTGCCGATGATGACCCGGCTATGTGCGAATAAGAGTGTGCATAAGCCGATGATGACCCGACTATGTGCGAATAGGAGTACGCATAAGCCGATGATGACCCAGCTATATGCGAGTGGGGGTACGCATAAGCCGATGATGATCCAGCCATGTGCGAGTGGGGAGTGCACATGAGCTGATGATGATGGGAGGGTGTACATGATGATGAATGAGGTGGGGGTGGTGTACTTGTTGATATATGTTTATATATGTATATGGGATAGCAAGTTTATGATTATAACATGTGATTGTTTTAAATGTTGATAACTTGATTATTATCAATGTGTTCACTTTGATGTGCAATATGTTAGAGATGGATTTTGTGGCATGTTAAAACCCTTTAATTGTCATTTGCCCTAAATCTCACTACAGCGAGAAACTCTCAGGTTCTAGTGCAGTGCCTTCAATTTGATGAAGATTTTGACCACTTTCCCGTCCAAAGTAGGAAAATTACTGAACATCAAAGTTGTAGCCCTGCTCTTAGCTTTCTAATGGTTTAAAAATCAGGTCAATTGGACTTCTTTAGTGGAAGATATGTTAGAAAAACTAAAATACATGCAAACTGATACTATTTGTCACTGCAACGAGAAACATTCTATCCTGCATGTTACCCAATTCGGTTTTTGACATATTTTCACCCATTTAACTTCATGGATTGATCATGGATTTTTGCAACACTATGAAGTTATTGATCAAAGTTTTAAATGAGGGGTTTCTAGTAAGAAATTAAATCAATTGCATTGTTTTTGAAACAAGTGCATCATGATTTCCAAATTTTTCCTATTGATTACTTGTTCCTTTCTTATCTTTACTCACTGAGTTTCGTACTCACGTTTTTTAAAATTCATGTTTTCATATTTGGAGGCAGTTGGGACCTAGATTGAGTCGCACACATATGGTCGTCTTCTTGGTAGGTACTATAGCATCTTAGTAGCTGTATCTTCACCCAGAGTCACTCCGCTGACGGTCTTGAGTCTATTACTTGTGAACATGTATATGTAATGTAAACTACTAAGAGTCATGTTATAAATGAAGTATGTATATGTTGGATTGATAATGACAGTACTTTGATATAATATAAATGTGAATATTCAGTTGTTATAAATATTACTGGAACATTTACTTTTGAGAGTTATAACACTTCATTTTAAAGATGATGGATGGGAATAATAATCGGAATTGCATAAAGAGGCTTGCTTGGGATTAGTGGGCTATGCTCATTGGGCCCATGCACCAGTCATGGCCCGGGAATTTGGGCTGTGACAATATATTTGCTAAAGACTTTATGGTTGTGTAATGAACTTTAAGTGTGATGTTAAATTGTGGTAGTTTAATGACATTTGGATATTGTCATCTGGCAATGAAGTGAACGATAGTATCATTATCATTAGTCGACTGTATTTGCAAGAATATATTTGATTAATTAACAAGAATGTCAATTTAGTCTTGTTCAGGATTTGGCGGGTTTACTCGCAAGTCTCGAACACCGGTAATGATTGAGGAGCAGTTGTTACAGACTTGGTATCAGAGCCCTAGGTTTAGTCAAGTCTTAGGAATTCTTGTGTCAGTTAGCAGAGTTGTTGGAGTTAATATAGAGTCTTGTTTATGGTTTGTGACGCAGCACAAGTCATAATCAGGAGGCTATATAAATTCCTATTCTTAGTAACCTACCCTTTTTACTAACGTCATATAAAGGTTATAAGTAGCGTCGTTGTCCGAGTTTGAGATGCCACCCGAGACACGAGCCATTGTCGAAAAGATTTTAAGGCAAAATGCTCTTGATAAAAGGTTAATGTAATGATATATATTTTCGACTAAGGATGGAGGAAGGTGGAGCTGGACTAATAGGCCCGTAATAACTTATTTATTTGGTGGAGCTATAACTTGGACCCATGATTGTCAATGGGAGGAAATTGGATAATATTGGACTGTTATTGAGGTTAATATAAATGAGTACGTACGATAATGGTAATAAGGGACGCACCTTCATTAGAATGAATAGTGATTGTTATGATTCACTCGAGGTTTATAAATCTAAGCTTTGAGGGAGGTGTAAACCAATACTTATGTGCATGGAGGTAAGTGCCCGTGTTAATTGAGCTTGCCATGCCCATATATAAATGGTGTTGGGCTTCTGAAATATTTTGTATGCATAAATGTGTTGAACATGTGTATAACAGCTTAGATGGAGCTGGTTTTGATTTCAATTAAGTGACAGTGATTGATATAATTAATGTGTGGTCATCAAGTAAAAGGCTAGTAAACAAATCTGCTCTAAGGATGAGCTTGATATGCAAATCACTTTAAAGATCCATTTAAGAGTCTATTTGGATCAATATGCAACCTATGATGTAAATGATTAGTCTTGAATTTGATTTATCCAAAGGTAAGGGATTTAGAAAATGTTGATTTTTGGATAAGCTTTAAGAGGGAGTTTCTGCATTTTAAGTTTAAGAAATTTTGCTGTTATGACCGCAAAGGCGAGGTACAACAATTAAATGAATTGTCCATCTTACCAATGTCATGGGTTAAGGATTATGAGTAAAGTTAAGATCGCAATGTGAGGTGACGTACACTTTGATATTTAAGTACCTAAGAGTTATTTGGAGACTATTTCTTAATCAAGTTTGCACTAAATGTTATAACAAAGGTATATAATTGAGAATTCATTGTTGGTCCCAATTAAATGTGCTAGAGGGGGGGGTGAATAGCACAATTTGGCTCTTTCAAAAATTGTTTCTAAGTTTAGACAAATGCAAGATATAAAAAAGAAAGAAGATAAAACAAAAACAGAGTAAATAAGACAACAAAATTTAGAGTGGTTTGGTGCAAGACCTACATCCACTACCTTGATTATCCAACCAAGGATTTTCTAACCAATCCACTAAGAACTGGTGAAATTCACAAACTTTCACCAAGCTTTACAATGGCTTTTACCAGGTTTAGCCAAAACCTTTCACGATAGTTTTTCCCAAGCTCAACTATAACCCAACATCTAACTTTTCAAGGCTAAGTTAGAACTTTTACCTAAACAAGTAATCCTAGCTTGATTGAACCCCTTAGAGTGACCCTTTCACTCTAAGAACATAAAGAGAAATGAAATAGAAGTGTACCTATGATCACAAAGTTGATTTAAGTGGTACAAGTTGAAGTGCAAAACACAACTACAAAGATGGACGTTAAGTGTAGTAAAGTGTAGAGAGAATTTTTGCTAGTTTTTGAGCTTTTTTTGGTTAGAAGCCTTTAATTCTGCATTTCTAGCCGTTAGAACCCTATTTTATACTTGGAGAAATAACTCTGATGGCAATTTGATAGTTTTCTAGCCATTGGAAATAGTTGGGAGTTGGTTCTAGCCGTTAATCTATCTTTTAGTGTAGAATTCAAACTTGCAGGCAGAATGCTCTTAGTTGACTAACTGATATCTTAGTCGACTAAGTCGTTTCTGTCTTCTGTTCCCAATTTCTGGCAGTTCTGGTAGTGTGCACTTAGTCGACTAACTCATCCCTTGGTCGACTAGGTTATGTTTCTCAATACTCTTTAGCCCGCCAACCTTTGATTTAAATCTTAGCTAACTAACTCTTCATTAATCGACTAAGGGGCTTCTGCCTTGTTGATCAATTGTGACTTCCTTACTTCTATGCTTTTTGATATGTGCATATTAATGATTGATCATTTATTTGCATATAATTTTGTCCAGCACACTCAAGTAGAAATATTAGACACAAATGAAATGGGAATGTTTTATTATCATCAAAAACTAATGGAGCCAACATTCATCATACAATATGGAAAGGATGTCTTTAAGTGAGACTTATTTGATTAATAACAAGTGTTGGGAGATAACATAAGTTCAAAGGTATTGACTGGGCCTAGTGTATGTGATAAGTAAAAGAATATAACGGTTATGGAAATTGTGGTATGGGCTTAAAGGAAATCGATATGGATGAGAGTGATTAATGTAGCAGCCTAAGTGTTTTGAAGAATGTTTATATGAATGAATTGAAAGGTTTTTACTACCTTATAGATGAGCATGTGATTAAAAGAGAAGATAAAAGTTCTTGAGATGAGTTACAATGTGGAGTATTAAGATGAACACTATGTTGACTAAAGATGAATCTTAAGAAATAAAGGGATGCCAATACCAAGTGAGGAAATTGTGAATGAAGAATTACAAGGTTGGCATAACAAATGAGCAAATTTATAGTACCGCTATGAGGATTCGCAAATTTTATTTTAATATGGTTGAAAAAAAAAGATTAGTAATAAGATAAGGCCAATTATGTGGCATACTAGAAATTTATGAATATAAGTCGAGGTATGAATAGATGAGAATACATTCAAATATCTTGGAGGATAAGTGCATGCTTTTGGATTGATTGTACTTAAAGGATTAATGGACAATAAGTAACTAAGTGATCGAAAATGCATAGGAATCTTGAAAAGAATACACCAAACTACAAGTTCCAAGAATGATAGTTAACAGTACTTTGGAATATTTTATATGCATGATAAGGGAATGTGGTACTTGGAATTGTCAAGGGGTTTAATAGCTAAAACATGGGTTATGAGGTCACTTGATGCGAGTTGAAAATGGATATTAGCAATGATATTGAGAGATAGTTAAGTAAATCTTATCTCAAGTATTATAAATACCAGCGTTGACTGTGTAAATGCTAAAAGGAAAGTAATGGCATATTGGTGTAAAGGGATACTACAAAGACGAATCTTAAAGGGTCAATAAGATTGTAAAGCATACACGGATATCGGATTATAATTGGATGAAAATGATATTTAGCAATTGAGATATGGTTAACGACATGGTGATACAAGTATGCGTGGTATAATGAAATTTGTGCATATGATTGAAAGTGATAACAGAAAAGCTTAAGCATGTAAAGTACGTGAAGTTATGCGTAGGCATAATGTGAATTCATATGAATTATATGAGAGATAAAGTATGGTAGAAAGTAAGTTGAATGACAACTTAAATGTCCAAGAGTAATTTGGAAATTGATTGTACTCTAAGGTTCGTGGGTTAAATATAATCTTGGAAATTAAATGGAGGGTTAAATTAGGAATGTTGAAATTGAGAAAAGCAAGAAGGGAATTTAACCCGAACGTAGTTGGTAAGGGTTTTTGCATATGGTAATAAAAGTTGATATTTAAATGGGTGTATATATGTATATGTGGAGTTACTTAGATAAATGATAAAGTCAAGAATTATTCTTAGTAATATGAGATTTGAACACAATGTGCTTGATGAGTTACATAGATAGTACAATAATAAAAAATACCATTAGAAATTGAGTTATATGGATATAAGGAGAATTCTGGAATAATATAATCAAGATGTAAGAGTAAATGAAGTGTTATTTCATAATTATGCTAAATTCTCTATGCGGCAATAGTACAAGGGATGGAGAATAAATGGTGAAGTATTATAATGTGAGTATTTGGAGGGATCCAGTAAGAAAGATAAAATCTAATTTTGTCAAGTGTGGTCTAAAAGTTCTAAGCCATAATAATGATGATATATTTTAAGGCATGAATGACTAAAATTAATGAAAAGAATTTAATGGTGAATGGATGAAGTACAATTAAAGATAGAGATTTATAAGTAAGTTGCCTCCCACACGATTTGAACTGTAGTGAATTAAGAATGATGTAGAAGCATGAATCTTTGAACACTCAATGTAATGGAAAAATTAAGAAGATTTAAATCGCCTAGAACCAAGATAAACATGAAGTGTGTAGGAATAATTGAAGGCTTTAATCTCCCCTAACATTGAGAATATGTACAGAAATGAATATGGTAGATTTATAATGCTACAAGCTACGTAATAGTGCATGGAGATAAGATGAATGAATGAATGTTGAGAAGCTTGACAAGAAATGAAGTAATAAGATGGAGTTATGTTTAAAGTTAATGATGGAGATAAAGGCATACTCGACGTCTTAATAATAAAAGAAAACGATTGTGAAGGGTACTGCTGATTTGATTCTAAAAGATGATAATAGACATAAGTGAAGTGTTCTAGTTGAACCAAAAGTAAACGAGGTGGATAAATTAAAATCCCTATGGAGAAGGAAATGAAGTAAGATCGTAGGGTGAAATTAATAACTCGACACGGACATGAATTTGGGGACAAATTCTATTTAATTGGGGGAGACTGTAACACCAACGTAATCGTATCGGTAATCGTATTAACAAATTCTACTTAAATTCTATTTAAGTAGTCAACGTAATCGTATCGGTAAGATGAAGGATTAACTGACGCGAATTTACGGGCTAAAGAGCGGTGAAGGGTGAAAAAAATATTCAAGAGAAAAATATTTTGCACGTGAGAAAATAATAATTAAATAATAATATTTTGTCGAGGATGAATTAGTGAGTTAAAAGGTGACTTGGAAGTGAATCGAGGCATAATAAGACGTTTTGGGACTCGAGGGGACAAGTGAAGAATTTTGGAATAAAATAATATTTTATTAATAAAATAATATTAAAATATTAATATTTTATCTGATATCAAGATTA
This sequence comes from Theobroma cacao, assembly GCF_053813885.1. Lineage (NCBI taxonomy): Eukaryota > Viridiplantae > Streptophyta > Magnoliopsida > Malvales > Malvaceae > Theobroma > Theobroma cacao. The sequence goes on from NC_142646.1 coordinate 11,846,389, forward strand.
GTTATGAAGGAAGATTATATAGCTAATCTAAGTGGGGGAGAAGAAGAACGAGAGAATTTTGGAGAAGAACGATGTAAGTGGGGCTCGCGTGCCTTTATTTAATAAAGCAGAAACGGGTAAGTATATATTTAAATATTATGGTGACATCTTGGCGAAGTGCAAATTTTATATTTTAATTGTAGACATGTAAAGGAAGAAAGATAGGAAGAAATTGGAGTTAAAAGAAATGATTAAGGACCAAATTGTAAAGGATGAAAAGTTTGGTGGGACAAATGGTAAATAAAGAATAGTTGAGGACTTATGTGCAATTACCACATTTTGAAGCTAAGTGAAAAATTTACTAACCAAGGGAAGTTAAATTATGTAGAACAATGGAAATTGCATGCAAAATTCACTATTACATGCAAATGATAGCATGCCAAAAAGGAGGAAGTTAGAGGGGAACATGTGGGGCCCTCACCATGTGAAGTGAAAAGAAAAATAAAACTAAATCTATTTTGCATGAAATGGGATTGAAGCATAAGGTGGCTAAGTAATGAAAGAAAGATGTGATGTACATGTGACCTAAATAATTTAATAAAAAGACCAAATAAAATATAAGGTTAAGTTGTGCATGATATATGATTGGTGTAATAAAGAAATAAAGTAAGGAAAGATAAGAAAGTGAGGTGGCGGATGGAGAAAGAATGAAGATAGATTTTGGACCAATGCACAAGGAAAGAAATTGGTACATGAAGCACCATTGGGTGGCAAAATGGCCAAATGAAATTAAAAAAGAAATGGGTGCATTGTAATTGGTTTTAAAAGTTGGCCAAATGAAATGAAAAGAAAAAGAATGCATGCATAGTGATTGGTTTAAATGAGTGGCAATGTAATAAAAAATTTAAAAAGTAAAAGAGAAAGGAGAAATAAGCCTTGGTGAGAGTAAAGGCCATCCATTTTGAATAGAAAAGAAAAAAAAGAAAAGAAGTTTGAAAGGTTCCTCCCGAGAGAAAGAAAAGAAGAAAGAAAATAGAGAAATGAAAGAAAAGGCTCGATTTTTTGCACAAAATCAAGAGGAACCGTGAGGTTCCTTTCCCCCATCTTGAAGATTTGTGTTGTTTTATCACCCAAGGAGTCTTCAAATTCAAGAGAGAAGCCGTGGAGTGTGGAAGGAAGTGTGAAGCTCGGTTTTGTGATTTAAGCAAGATAAGGTAAGCACTTTTGTTTTAGCTTGAACATTTCTTGAAAATGGGTTGGTAACTATATAAAATGTCTTGTGGTAGCAAAGATTGGCTTGAATGGAGAGGATTTAGAGACATGCAAAGCTATCAAAATCATGGGTGCATGATGGATTCAAAGTGGAAAAGAAATGGTAAGCATAATACCATAATTTGAGGCCTATAGTTGGTTATATATTGTGAGGAAATGATTGTGTAAAATGTTGGCAGCTTGGTGAGAGGAGTATTGGAAGAACATTGAGGTTGCATGCAAGAGCAAAACCACCACAAAGGTAAGGCAAACAATGTGTAGTGTTTATATAATGCCTTAGGTACGGTTAGAAAGCAATTATGTTGGTTGAAAAGCTTGAAACATAAATGTGTGGACATTTGTTGTTGTGAAAGGCTTAAAGGGTTAAGAATGTGGTGTGCATGAATGGAAATTTATGTCATGCTAAGTGGTGGCATGTAAATATGAATAATGTTGCACATAAGCTTAGAAAATGCTTGTTGAAAGTAATTTTATAATTGTTGCCAAGTATGATTGTGTAAGCATGAATTAACTATGGAAACCTAGTTAAGAATTTATTAGTTGATTTGCTGCCATGCATGAGTACATAAGTGAATTGGGTTTGAATGGTTGCTAGGAAGTGTGTCAATAGGGGAAGTGTGCTGTGGTGGAATGCCGGACGAGGTGAGGAGTAACCTGCAAGTAGGATTAGTATATACATACACGAATCAATAGCAACGTAGCGTCCCGATATTATAAGGTGAGTAGGGGGTGTCGATTTCCAAATTTCCATAATATATGTAAAGCCTAACCTTATAAAATACTTGTCCTAACATACATGTGATGGATAGAATGTTTGCATGCTAGTAGAGTCCTAAAAAATTTACAAAAGTAGGTATTGTACCTAAAGATACAACAAAGTTGATTTAAGCCTCGAACTAGATCAAATAAAGATTTTAGGGTGAAATTGAAAATTTTACAGTCCAGGAATGATTTAAAATGGTGATTTGGAGTTTGAGGATCAATTTGGAGTCAAACCGAAAATTTCACTATTCAGGGGTAAAATGGTAATTTTGCCACTCGAGGACAAAATGAGAATTTTTTTGAAAGATTTTAATCACATTTGACTTATTGGAGTATGATTTAAGGTTGAGAAGTGAAAAATTGTAATCTCGATATTTTTCGGAGCATAGGGGTAAAATGGTAATTTTGCCACCTTAGTGGCAAAATTGTAATTTTACACCACCAACACTTGTCATGCTCATAAAATTCATCCATTGACTTTTTATGTTATGGATAAGTGAGAAAATATATGTGATGGAGACAAAAAGTTTAAATTTTTAAAGTTTTAAATATGGACCAATAATAAAATGACACTTGTCAAGCTTAGAATATTTTATTATTTCCTTTAAAAATCAGCCTATAAACCTCTCACTTCTCTCCAAATATTCGGCCAAGCAAGGAAAAGAGGGAAACAAAGAAAGAACAAACCCTAGGTGGAGAATTTCAAGAGAAAAAGTGTGAAAAATCAAGGAAAACAAGTGAAAAAGATAGGATTTCTCAATTTAAACTTGAAATCTATTTTCCTTAAGCATTTCTCCTTATTTTTCATGGTCAAATTTCATGTTTTCATGATGAATTCATGGCTAGCTGAATGGGTATGGAGAGATAATGATGTTGGATTGATTTGATTTCAAGTTATGTTAGTGTTTTTAGTTAGTTTACCATGTCTAGAAGCAAAACAATAAGAAAATAATTCATTTTCTCCATCACCCCATCAATGGCCGAACCTACCTTGTATTGAGTGAGGATGAATTTGATTTTTTTATTTTAAGAGAATTGGTTAGAAAATGATGAATTATTGTGTGGAAAAGTAGTAGAAAAAATCACGGTGTTAATGCACCATTATTGACCGAAAATTCTAAGAAGAAAAGTGAAGATGGTTTTGTCAAATTTTAGGTTATTTGACTTATGTTTGGTGAATTAAGGTATTGGAAAAGAAATGGAGCAATTTGGAGCTAAATTAGATGTGTTGGCCAATTAATCGAGTGATAAGATGAATTAGGCCAATACCGGGTTTAGATGGTTACCCGTGCATTTTGCATTCCATATCATGCATTAGTAGTCTAAATTAGTTTAATTTCAATTTAGTACCAATGTAGTAAGTTTCTCGATTTTGTACTATGCCAAGGTGGTGAGTCCTCCAATAAAGGCAAGGAAATTGCATCCAATAACCAATAGTCAGAGTACTTCAAAAATTCGTACTCTAGACATTCTGAGTAAACTTACTGTCATTTTAATTATCTAGGGTGACTTTTAGATGATTTCATGAATTCTATGGAAAAATGGATTTAAAAAGGTAAATTTTCATGTTTTATGAATAAATGTGTTTCAATGAAATAAATTTATAAATTGTTTTGAAATTAATAATGATTTTGAAAAACAGAGTACACGGAGATTGTTATTTGTTGCAATTTGATTGTTTAAATTGATTGGCTTATGATAAATCGAGCATGATTGGCTGGTTGGCAATTGTATTGAAATACGGATTGTTTGTTTGCCTTGGAAAGTTGTGAATTACAATAATTGCCATATCATGTTATTGAATTTTATTGATTGGTGGGATAATTATTAGCTTACTGTAGTAGGCGGGTTCCGTGGACCAACCTATGAAAGGGGCACGGTAACCCCGTTTATATGTGCTCACTTCGGTTGTAAAGGCGTCTAGGGTAGCTCTTGAGGTGATATTTGAGTTCACTTCATGTCGAACCACCACGTGATGGTGAACTCAGCCAACGCCAAGGAACGATTGTGATGTCCAACGAAAAATGTGTTTTATGCGAAATGTGAATTTTTAACAGCCTTGGCAGTCTCGGTAGGATGCCTAGACCAAGGTGTCCCCGAGGATGGATTTATGGCACAAGCTTAGTTTTTATGAGATTCATAAGCCTCGTTACGTATTTTGAATGAAATGTGTTCTAATGCTGTGACCCAGTTTACGATGATTTACTTTATCATCTCCATGTACTCAACTCTAGATGTTTATGATGATGCCTGTTTACTCACTAGGATTTTATAATCTCACCACCCTCTTTTCTACCCATTTTAGGCTAAGTATAGGCCGTAGATAGCTGATATCGTCAAAGGCTACAATTGGCTTTACTTCCTCAAAAACTGTAGGTTTGCAGCCTTCATTCATTTTTGTCATTTGGGGGTCCACATGTCACTGTAAATTAAATTTCATACTCTAGTTATCAGTACTACTGTATGTAGAAATTTATTTTGCTTTTACGCTGTAAAAATTATTTACGCAGTGTTCTAAAAATATTATTTTATAAGAAAATATAATATTTTGTTTAATATTTTTATTTTATTCTAACAGTCATAATTTCACTTTAAACGAATGTTTTAGACATCTAAATTTATTTTTGATTTTGAAATATGTGTTTTGCACTTATATACTACATTATTAGCTGGTATCGAAATTTTCAGGAAAAATAACCAAAATACCCCTGTGAGACGAAAATTATTTTTTTTTTATTGTTTCAAGTTAGAAATAGTTTAAAATCTTTTAGAACGTGATATTTGGCAACGATTACTCACAGGGGAAAATGAGAAACTAATATTAAAGCCTTGCGGGGTTTTGGTTGGCATTCCGGGTAATGAGTGTCTATCGGGATACCGCGGCAGTTGTCACGAGCTCAAGGGGAGTACTGGGTCGTGACAATATATATATGTGTGATGATTTATTTTAAATGCAAATTTATGGAAAGCATGAGCTAGTAGAATCCTAGGTATTTTTTTTATGCAAGTTGTTTTAAAAGTTGTTTTGGATATGCCTATACATAATATATATATGTAAAGTGTTTTAGAAACTGGGAAACAAGCCTTTTTTCGATGTTTGTAGCAAAATTCGTGCCTCATATTTTTATGTCTGATCTGCATAGCTCAATGCATTTGTTAAAATAATTTAAATACAAGTTTTGAGTATTGGTTTTATTTCGACCATTGTACATGTGTTTACACCATGCCAATTAATGAGAAATGCAATTTGACGGGTTATCAAACCTTGATTTCAAACGATTTAAAGGAAAAAGTCTTGAAAAACTTGATTTGGTTTTGAAAACAGTTTTGACAAACTGAGAGCGTTGAGAGTAGGCCAAATGTCACTTCAGTTAAATGTGACCCTTGTGCACAAGTGAGCTCTACCTAGAGAATCTTTGAGTTGTTGACGAGCTGTTAGACATGGCTGGGGCCATGGTCTATGATATACATAGCAAGGCCATGGGTTGTTATATGTGGCTAGGCCATAAGTGATATTCGCGATTGCGACCGCTTGATATCTCCGATGTCGGCTAACATCGTCGAGACTGCCATGACATGTGAGAATCTAGTGGAAGCGGTGCTCCCGAATTGTTATTACGTGGAAGTAGGTCCACATGTTGATATTATAGTTTCCTGCTCGAAAGCCTTGTGAGCTTTTCAACGTGTACTCTTTTGCATGGTTGAGAGTTAAGATTTTCTTTACAACTCTCCTTATTTGAATAAAAGCTTTCAATACTTATTTGATGATCATGAGCTGGTTTATGTGGCTGTATGAATTGATTTCTTTACACGCCACACAACTTGGGAGCGTGCATACTTTTATACTGTTTCTCATATTTTGACAGTAAGTGATGTTTTCTATGATTGAACTTGGTTTTGCTACACTTGTTTTTGGCATCGTTTTGCCAAGTGAAATATTGCACGATGATTTGACAGCATCATTTTTACAAGTCACAAACACTTTATTTTTGATTTGATTTTTCTAAGATTATTACTTTTATTCTGGTTTTATCATTCAAATGATCTGCCTTAAGCTTGTTTCCCATCTACACCCTACTCACGGAGTTGATGATCACTGAGTTTGTGAGACTCACCCACTTTATCTTATTTTGCAGATAAGTGATCAGTGCAGGTGTGTTGTCTAGCATATCTTGGTTCGCTGTGACGTAGGTAATGGCATCTCCTTCCCCTTCACTTCGAGTCGTTCTGCTGCATAGAGGTCTTGTAGGGTACTAGTTAGACTTGTAAAAAAAATTGTTAATCCAGTGGATATATATTTGCTAAAGACTTTATGGTTGTGTAATGAACTTTAAGTGTGATGTTAAATTGTGGTAGTTTAATGACATTTGGATATTGTCATCTGGCAATGAAATGAATGACAGTATCATTATCATTAGTTAATTGTATTCACGAGAATATATTTGATTAATTAATAAGAATGTCAACTTAGGCTTGTTCGGGATTTAACGGGTTTACTCGCAAGTCTCGAACACTGGTAATGATTGAGGAGCGGTCATTACAAAAGCAAAGTGTGTCGTAGCACCAA